>NC_079512.1:13738005-13904489 GCF_000801105.2 Raphanus sativus | reverse complement strand
GATGGACGTACTTGTCGTTACGAGAGGTTTTCTTTTTTGCCGGACGCTTTCGGCGGTCCATGCTTTTGCGCTAGGTTTTTCATCTCTTCTTCCATGATGATGAATCCGTCGCCTTGTGAGAGAGTGTCCTGGATGGTGCGTGGCCTTTCCAGAGAATCCATACTTTCGGAATTTCGATTTGTACAGAGGTTTTTTCTCAGGGCGTCGATGGCGACTCTGTCGCTGAGGCCTGTTACCCTGGACATCACGAGTTTGAACCTTCTCTTATGTAGTCGCGGAGCGGTTCGTCTTCCTTTTGAATTAGACTCCAAAGGTCTACGTTGAAGTTTCCCTGTCCCCATGAACATGGAGAATTGCTTCAGAAAAGCCGAAGCAAGCTGGGAACTTGGCGATGGAGTTTCTTTTCAAGTGTGAGAACCACTCGAGCGCAGCACCTCTGAGGTTCCTCGACGAATAGGAGACAGCAGCCGACGTCCTTTTCCCGCTCCGGAAGTTTTAGACCTTGCCATCGCAATCTGGAAAGACTGCAGATGTGCCTTTGGGGTATGTGGTTCCATCGTAGGTGGGAAGCTTATTTTTCCCAGGATCTGAGACTCGTGCCTCCGTGATTCGAGAGGTGGACGGAGTTTTTCTCGACTCCTCGAGGAGCAGGTCGATCTCGGGGGCAGTGCTGGTCGCGTGGTGAATCTCTGCGTTTTAACCGCTTTCACCTCTCGGCAGCAGTTTTGGCGATGTACTCGCGCAAATCGTGGATCTCGTTGGCGCCGTTCGCGCTCCTCTGTCTACGTTGGCTGCGATAGGCCCGAGTCTGGTCCTCAGCCAACCTTTCTTGCTCTGACCAGTAGAGGTCTTCTTCCTCTTCTCTCATGGGTTTTTCGAAGGCTGCCGCCAGTCGAGCCGACTGACTTCGGGTCCTTCTGTGGTGGATGTCGGCGTCTTCGTCGGACGGATCCGTTGATCGCTGACATCCAGATGATTCTTTCGACGTCGTCCCTTCGTTGTCCCTTGCAGGAGGTGGGAAGGTTGCCCGTCGTTTTCTTCTGTCCCGTCGGAGTGGTATCGTCGGGGACGAGTTCCGGGGATTTTCTCGGGGTCTTTTTCTTTGTCTCCGGAAGTCCGAAGTCGAGCCTCCTGACACGCCTCACCTTGGTGGATCCGCGCGGAGTTTGCTTTTCGCTGTTAAGGTATTGACCTGTTTAGCGAGCGAAGCCATGTTTTTCTCTTGTTCTTCGACCGTTTCTGGGCGGTTGGCGAACAGTTCCTTCACCTTGTCCATCATCGCGGTGTTTGCCTCGGCAGTGACCGTCGATACGTTTCCATCAGGAGTCTTCTCAGCGTTGACATCAATGGTTGGTCCGTCGTGTGTTTGCTTGTCTTTTTCCGCGTCAACAGACATGCTTAACTGGGCGTGCGTAGTTGCGAGAAAGATAAAGCCGTGATCCCCCTCCTTCTAGCGCCAAACTGTATGAACCGAAATTCGCACTGTCGATTTTAGTTAAGTTAAACGTAGGAAAACTAAGTTGACCTAGTTTTCCCGAGGATCCCGGCTATCTGCTGGGCACGAACGACAAAGTTAATACGAGTCTAGTTTGGGAATAAATGCGTAAAAATAAGAGAGCAAAAAAAGAAAGAATCTTATTTCCGAATCTGCAGAGAGCGTTGGACAACAGGTCGAGATCTCGGCCGCAAGAGCTGTCGATCGTCGCTAGTCTCAAACCTAGATCTACCTAGTTGAGTCGCAGCTCGCTAAAAAAGGAAATAAGCGCCTAAGTTCTAAGTTGCTCTGGAGTGGTTTCTTTCTTTTGATTTCGGATCCCCTTCCTCTGCTCCTAGCTTTGCTTATATACTCCCATATGACGGTCTATCCTTGATGGGCTGAGTCCGCCGCGGGCTGGACTTTTTTCCATTTTCGTCGGCTTTCGCGTTTATCGGGAAAGTTGACATTTATCTTCTTTCGGAAAGTTGACATTTATTTTTTCGGAAGTTTAACATTTTATCTTGTCATGCAAAGATAATTGTAAACCGTCGTATCTATTCTTTTAGAAAATCGTAAACGGGTTGTTCGATCGGGTTTGGTCCCTTTCGGGCCGTCTTCCGGTCTTCCTCTGTTTTCTACGATTTTCTTTGAAGAATGCTCCTACTTGGATGTCGAGCCTTTTCGGAAGATCTTCGATCCATTGTTGAGGCGCATGGTGTTTTAAGATAACCATCGCCGTTTTATACGAAGTCTTCCTGTCCGTTGACGTCTTACGGGTTCCTTGGAATCTTGGAGCAGAAAAAGGAGTTTTGTTTGCGGGATCTCGGAAAGTCGCAAAACACGGGATTTCTGGCGACCCGGAGGCCTGGAACTTACACACGAAAGACTAGCCGTCTGATGACCCGAGCCAGCACGGGGCTAGCCGCCGGCGACCACGGCCAGCACAGGCGCTAGCCGCCGGCGGCCACGGCCAGCACGGGGCTAGCCGCCCGGCGGCCACGGCCAGCACGGGCGCTAGCCGCCGGCGGACACGGCCAGCACGGGGCTAGCCGCCCGGCGGCCACGGCCAGCACGGGCGCTAGCCGCCGGCGGCCACGGCCAGCACGGGGCTAGCCGCCCGGCGGCCACGGCCAGCACGGGGCGCTAGCCGCCGGCGGCCACGGCCAGCACGGGGCTAGCCGCCCGGCGGCCACGGCCAGCACGGGCGCTAGCCGCGGCGGCCGCGGCCAGCCGGGGCTAGCCGCCCGGCGGCACGGCCAGCAGGGCGGCTAGCGCCGGGCGGCCACGGCCAGCACGGGGCTAGCCGCCGGCGGCCACGGCCAGCACGGGGCTAGCCGCCCGGCGCCACGGCCAGCACGGGGCTAGCCGCCCGGCGGCCACGGCCAAGTCCGGAAGTGGGCTGCTCGGTTCCTTCGGCGTGTGCGTGTTTTTTGCGTTTTTAGTTTTCCGTAGGTTTTTCCTTGTGTAGAAATGTTTCTAGCAGTTGATTTCGAGGATGATTAATCTCGAACTTAATATTTTTCCTGAGGTTTCTCGATTAACAATTAGTCTCTCGAGGTTGCTTTAACATTTTTTCATGTTTTTCCGAGACTTTCGGACATCGATTTCGTCTTGACCGATTTTTGACCCCAACAAGAATCAGGTCCTCTTACATCCGACAAGGATATCATAGCGCCTTATACAAGAAACCCAAAATTTTGGTTTAGCACTCCAGATATTCTCTAGAGATAGCTCGGTTCTTATTAAAAAAGTCACATAAGCCGGCGCCAAGTCGCAAATTTTATTAATCAGGAAGAATCAGGAAGAAATCACTAACATGCAAAACGAAAGTCGATCAGTCATCGCACAGCCTTAAAGCTGAAGAGTAATCCTAGGTCTTACCCTAAACCAACCTTGCTGGATCTTAACATCTCACAGACATAGTATCAGTACCTGATACGAGATCCAAAAACATGTCTCATCATCGCTTACACCTAAAAACGCTCGCTAAAAGTAGCATACGGACCAAGCGACAAAATAAGAGTTAGAATACGAAGTGACTACTCGGATTATACCCTCTACACTTGACGAAAGTATAAATCAAATCATAAGAAAATTCTCGCAAAATCCACATAATATTATTTATAAGCCGCAGAACAGCAGGGATTCAAAGCCGCCAAGGACAGTCCAAAACAAGCAAGTTACACGACCTTACAAACTCGGCCTAACGTACATATATCAAAATAAAGGGATGTAATCCCAGCAATCCTCAGAACTCAAAGTCAAAAGGGCCAAACATGGGGCCCCCAAATGAGTCCGGAGGCTGGTCCACTTCTCCATCCACGGCTTCGGCGCCTCCCCCGGCTCCCGTGTCCGACGTGTCCTCTTAAACCTCAATGGGATCCCAAAGCTGTCGGACCCTTCCTTCGATTGGAGGAAACCAAGGATTCGGCATGAGTGCATTAATCCATGAAACCCTTCATCTCGGCAACCTCAGAAGGAACAGAAAATCCTCGCTCTGAGACTTGTAGAGGGTAGCAACCGAGTCCCGAAACTCGAGAAAATCGCCCACGAAATTCCTGAGCATCCTTGAAAATCCAGAATTCAGTGGCAAACGAAGTAGCCCTCAGCTTCATCTCAGCAACGATCGCTCTCCTTCCTTTCCTCTCTGTACGGACAAGAGCCGAGAATAGAGCTCGAACTGTCTTTGGTTATGTTCCTCACTTCCTTCCGGACCGGAAAAGCTCTCTTTCGGCTTCTCTCGGCTTTGAAGTGAGAATGTGCAATTCTTGGAAATTCCGTCGAGCGCCGCGTTAAACATCCTTATCCCCTGCATGAACTTGAGATTAATATATATTATATATATATATATGTAATTATATATATTATATATATATTATATTATATATATATATATATATATATACGATCAGAGTTCAAAGGGTAAACCTCGTTGATTAGACGGACCTTCAGCGACTACTTTCCTGCTCGACTCATCGTCCAGCGACTCATGAGTAGTAAACGCAGGAGGGAGGTCAGCAAAAAAGTCGCTAGGAGGAGGAAACTCACTAGTCCCACTCCTTTCCCCTTGGGCAAAACTACGATTCCATACCGGCAGTGGAGGATCTCCCGAGACAGGCTCAGAGGAAACCCCTTTCCCCTTCCGATACATGTTTCTCCGCCTCTGAGCAAGCAAGTTGACGATCGGCCTCAACGTTGTACGGAACGTCAAGAGGATGGGGGATGGCTCGGGATCGATGGAGCTCCACCGCGCTTCGGATCCGTTCAACGGTAAGAGAATTACAGAAAAACGGCCTGTCACGAAGAAGATCTCGCTTGGCGAAAAGATCGGCAGGGGTTGGCGGAAGGATCCTGTTTGCTGCATGATAATAAAAAATTATTATTATTATCTTCACGCACTTTCAAAGTATCAAACGGAAAAACAAAACTAGTCGTATTACCGCGATTGAAGTTCCACTCATGGGGGAATAGGTGGAGGAAGCTCTCCTCGACGGACTCCCCATCTATTCGGACAAAGAAGAAGCGGTTGAACCACGATTTGGGGTCGAAGTATGCCCCTGAATTATCGCCATCTCCTTCTTTGGCATCAAGGAGTATGAACCAGCGATAACTGTTGCTTTGGTATACCAGAGTCCCTCGAAGTCGCCAGGGTTATGGTCCATGCCTAGCTCGTGACTCGAGATTAGCACATCGAGCCATATCTCCAAGGATGGAACAGTTAGCTGGCTGATCGAGAGCCCGAAGCGGTGAAGCTCGCGGACGATGGTGCCAGGGATCGAGAACCACATGCGGCAATACGTCAGGAAGCCTCAAAGCAAGTAAAGAAACCTTGCGGAGGGTTCCTCGCGCTTTCGTTGCCGGACGGGATCCAAAATGTAACTCCACTCGGAACTTGGTAAAAGTTCTAGAGAGTCGTAAGATAGTCAGCAGACCATGCTCAGCATAAAGGGTGCACTCGGCGGCCTCAAAGGCCTTCTGGGAATGGAATGTCATGCGGAGGCGGAAGCGAGTCGCATAAAGCTTTGTAGTACACCTCCCTCGCATCTTCCTCAACTTCAAACTGGTCTTTCGGGATAACCACTTAAGGAGAATCACCCGAAGACGAGTGTGAGGAAGAATGCCTCCTATATGATCCTTTTCTTGAAGACATTTTCTTTGAGAGAAGAGAGAATTCTTAAGAGTGAAGTTCTTGGATGAAGTAATAATGATAAAAAATTCTTACTCCATCTTTATAAGGAATGAAAGTTACTATTCATTCCGACTTTTGGCAAAATATTACGTCCCCACACCTTCCTAACAAGCTATACCGCAAGCTAGGACTTGTTACCGAAACACCACGGTTCCTAGCTAGCTGGGGGACTATCTGTTGGGGTCAAAATAAGTCAAAGATGGAATTGATGCCTGAATGTCCTCGGAAAAACTTAGGGGTGGTCAAAACCAAGAAAATTAATAACCGAATTGGGTTACCCGATGAGCACGGCTACTTGCCGACGGTTGCGATCACACATGGCCCCGGGCGCTGGGGAGCATGATTGCGTCGCGGCTCGGGCGCCGGCGGTAGCAACCGCACCATGGCCTCGGGTGCCAGAGAGAGTAACCACACCACAGCCCCGGCGCCGGCGAGCGCAACCAAGCCACGGTCCTGTGCGCCGTGCTGCGGGTCGCCATGCGAGTGCGGCCAATTCCTCTTAAAACCTCTGGATCTAGTCCAATCACGTACTTTGCATCCTCGCTCGAAGCCGCGTAGTTCAAATCCTTAAAATCGTGAATCTAAAACCCCCATTTCGTTTCGATCGGAATGATCGGGAAAGTTACGAAAAAACTCGGAAGGTTCGGTTAACGAATGGATTGCAATTCATTTTATAAAACGATTACGGTTATTCTAAAACACCAATCATCTCAACTATATGCAGAAGTGGGGTTCCTTCGGAAGACCGATACCATGACGGAGTATTTCTCGTTAAAATCGTAAAACCCGTCAAAGGTCTAAAACGGCTCGAAAAGGCCCGAACACGACCAAACGGCTCGTTTACGATTTTAGAAGATCAAGCTCGAGATAAACATGACGGTTTATGTTTATCTTTTTTTTTTTAATTATGCAGAGGTATCCTGGCCCCACAGAAATGGTCCAGACTAGTCACGTGTTGCCACATGTCGGTCCTCTGCCTCTGGCGATGCCGAAGTGTTAATTCTCCAGTGGCCGGGATTCGAACTTTTATGTAAAGATAATTGTAAAGTTTCAAAGATAAACGTCAAGTTTCCCGATAAACATGAAGGTCGAAGAAAATGGAAAAAGCCTGATTCGCGACAGATTTGGCCCAAGGGAAGGATAAACCGACCTAGGAGGAGTATATAAAGAGAGCTTGGCGCAAGGAGCAGAGAGAGAACAATTTTCGCACCAAACTTAGCACTTAGAGCAACTTAGGCATGTTTTTCCGTTTTTACTAGCGAGTTACAACTCAACTAGGTTAGAATTAGGAGGCTAGACTAGCGAACTTATCGACAGCTCTCGTAGCCAATCTCTTACCTGTTATTCACGCTTAAACACGAAATCAGAAATAAGATCATTTGCTCTACTTTTGTTCTTACGATTTTACTAATCCGAATTACTGTTCTGATTTACTATTCCGTGTTTTCTGTCATACTGATTGTGTTGTGCGTGGCCCAGCAGATATCCAGGACCTTCAGGGAAAGTTAGGTTTACTTGACATTCCTCCGATTTAACAAAACTTAACGGTGTGAATCTTAATTCCCACAGTCTAGACCTTTCACCATCAAGGAAGTCCGTCCTTACGGAGTTGTTGTGTTGCTGGACACAAGAGGAGGAGAGTTCGTTGTCAACGGTCAGCGCCTTAAGCCTTATTGTGCTGAGTCAACCATCGCTGAAGGAGTAGAAATACCCTTAAGCAATCCCTCCTTAGCCTGATCGGCCACTGAAAGTCAAGCTAGTGACTTTAACCAAGCGCTTGGTGGGAGGCAACCCACTGGTCAGTGTATATAAATCTCTTTCAGTTTTTAGATTTTTAGAGTACAAAACCCGAGCCCTTCCCAGGAGAACAGTCAGGGGCATGTTCCGTCATAGGAACAACTGCTTCACCGACTGTTCCATGTAAGTTTTTGGGACCAAAAATAATTTTTTTAAAAAAAAAGAGAAGAGGAAGCGGTTAGGGTTTGCCTAATTTAAGGAAGCCTCACTCCACTTCCCCACTAACTCTCTCCCTCGCTGCAATCTCTCTCACCCTCTCAAGAACCCTAAATCGAAAAAACTCTTTATCTTTTCAACTTCATCCTCTTCGATTTTAAGTTTTGAATGCGGTCTCTTTCGCAAGCATCACCATTTTGAGCAAGGTAACTGTTTGATCCTTATTCATCTTGTTGCATGTGATTCATAGATTGAGAATTACCATTTGATTATCTATATCCCATCGCTATTTGGTTATATTTTCACAAGGAAATGGCGAATCTAGGTTGGTTAGAAAGAGAATGTGAATCAGTATGTTGGGTATTTCTGGGAATGAACCGCTTGAATAGCCGGATTGATTGTTTTGATATTTATGGGTTGTTCGGAAATGGATGGACTTGTGTAAATGAAAACCGATGATCAGTGCTAATTGAGTGACTTATTTATATCTTGCAGATGCCTCCACGCACTAAGGCGATCAAGTCCAGGAGCTCTCACGCAAACGCCACACCACCTCCAAACCGGAATGTCCCAGCCTCTTACCCATGGCCTAACAAGAACGAGGGTGAACCCATTAATGTCAGTGACCCTCTCTTGCTCGACTACAACTGCGAGGGATAGGACAAGGAATCTGCGGCTAAGTATAACTGGCTTCTCAATGCCGAGATCTCGCCCACTTGTTTCGCTCATTCGGAATCATTGGCAGAACTGAGGCTGGACACCAATATCTTTGACACACTCGGAGAAATGGGCATTGGTCTTCTCTGCCATCAGGCATACGATCTCTATCCGGATATCGCCCGCCAAGCGCTCGCGACAGGCCAGATCAGCCATAGCAACCCCACCGATTCGACGTACGAGAACTGATACTTCTCTTTCATGGCTGATGGCAAGTTCTGCCCAATTTCCATTCTCGCCCCGCGTGAGAATAACAATCGCAACCATGCCTCGCGGATTAGTATCGATCGATGTACGGTGTAAGGTGTCGAACGATGTAGAACAATGAATTGTATCGGTCGACGGTTGTGTTTGAGTATCGGTCGACAGTTGAACGTGAATATCAGTCGACGGTGTAACGGTTCTGTCGATCGATGCGGAGCATAGGCCTTTGCGGATTAAACGTTCTAGGTGTGCATGATCCTCTGAGAATAGCAGTTGATTTTCCTTGTTGCTTATGGTACTACTGGGCATGCACCTGAAAAGACAAGAAAAAAAATTATTCAGAAAGGGGGTTGAAAAAAAAAAGAAAACTTAAAATTGATAGAATAAAATTTAATGGCGATCAAAGCTCTCCGGCAACGGCGCCAAATTTGATCTCACTCAAATTACCCTAAAGAGTGACTTACTCTCTCAAATAAGAGGTTAAGGTGTAGTATTTAGGGATCGAATCACGAGGAGCTAAGGAACCAATTAAATATAATCAATTAATCAATCCTAGCTGAAGTTTAGTTTTAATGGTGGCAATGTAAATAGCAATCCTATATGAGCAAGGTAGTTGCTCTACTAACAATATGATTGGGTTTTAATGATATAAAGAAAGGTGTTAGACATATGGCTTTTATTCAGGTATTGGAGATTATAATTTCTATAGATGCCTAGTAAGTTGCATGGATGATATATTATAACTCAACCGCTTAACATCAGTGATCTCTCACTCGTTAACCAACTGGATCTTGGATCTCAACTGTCATATGTTGATCACAAGAAAGTGTCGATCGATAATCCTATAAGGATATCGAGCGATACACCTTTCGCTACGCCGATCGATTGTCTAGTCGGGATATCGATCGACGGCTTCTAGCTAAGCCTATGCGCGAATTGATAATGAACACTAAGTCTCAAGGAGGGCGGTTAGCTCTTCTCAACAGGAGACAAGTTAGCTCAAATAGATAATTCAAAATTCAAAACATCCTAGTGATCAGTATTCCAGTTAGCTAGGCTAGAACAAGCATAGGGTACAATCTATTTGATGAATATCACAACTTAGCAATCTATAGTTTGGGGCTAATCCCTCTAACCTATTTAAACCCTAGATCTAACAAGTAGACTACTCAGACATGACTATGCAATTTATAACTCAAGATAGGTAAAAAAATTGCATTAGAAATAGAACAGGAAACAAATGGAGTTCAATCACAAATCTCTCAATGATCTCTTTCCAAACTCTCTTGAACTTTAAACAAAACTGAAAACTATAAAACTCTAGCCAACTCTCTCCCTGCCGTCAAACACTTAGGCAGGTATTTAAGCATTTCTATTAGGTTAAAAACTCTTCAGGGGGGGGGGTAGTCTCGTAATTTGGTGAAGCCTTGGTCAAGTAATCGGTTGAACCATTTCGTCCTCTATATCGATCGAAAGCACTTGAGGTGCATCGATCGATTATAATCGTCAATTACGTGGGTTTTCTCAGCTACATCGATAGACAACACAAGGTGTGTAACAATAGATTTGTCTTTGAATGTTGACCTCCGACTTGGGCTTGATGGTCAACTCGGGTGTAATATCTCTTGTGCTACAAAATGCTCCAAAAGTATCACTTTATCATGAAACACTTCTGAACCTAAAAAACATACCTAATAGGTTAGAAAACATATTATATATATATATATTAAAAACATCTTTATACCATGGTAAAAATGGGTGAAATCCATGATATATAATAGGTCATGAAAGACTGATATACCATGGATTTCACCCATTTTCTACCATGGTATAATGATATTTTAATATATATACATGGTATACAATATGTTTTAATCCATGGTATATGATATGTTTTATAGCCTATTAGGTATGTTTTCAGGTTCAGGAGTGTTTCATGATGAAGTGATGCTTTTAGAGCATTTTGGAGCACAAGAAATATTACACCCGAGTTGACCAATCAAGAGCAAGTCGGAGGTCAACATTCAAAGACGAATCGATCGATACTCACCTATAGTTCTCGATCGATGTAGCTGTGAAGACCCGCGTACTCAAAATTATAATCGATTGATACACCTCCAATGCTGTCGATCGATATCAACGACGAAATGCTTGAAATGGATTACCGACTACTTGACCAAGGCTTCACCAAATTATGAGATTGCCCCTGAAGAGTTTTTAACCAAATAGAAATGCTTAAATACCCTGCCTAAGTATGTTTGACGGCAAGCAAGCAATGTTGGGGTCAAAAACCGTCGTTACAAAGTTAGTATCCAAACATTCGATAAAATAAAATTTTATTTTGTTTTTACGGAAAGAGATCGTAAAATAAAATATCTAGCGAAAAAGTTCCACAAATTAAATAAAGTTCTCGTCAAAACACGATCATCGGAGATAACAAAGAATCGTTAAAACACGAGAATAGGGACTCGATAATCGCAGGATCATACAAAGCTCGGTCGCTATGGCGACCAGACTCATACGCAAGCTCGGTCGCTATAGCGATCGAGCATTCGTATATCGATCATTCTCCGAAACGTCTGAAGTCTTCCGAAACGTCTGAAGTCTTCCGAAACAACGATACGACGTAAAACTATGCATTCTCGCTATCCGTATAACCATTCTCCGCAACTCACGACTATCCGTTTCTTGATCTCTCGATCAAATGGAATCGTCCGTTCGGTTTACGATAAAACCGCGGAAACTTAACCATATCGGAGAAATCGTATAAATGTCTCAAATCAAAAATACGGCCCAAGGGGATCCTAAACTTGATTCGAGGCCCACTTACGATTTCTTAAAAGCCCCATAAACCTTATGACGGTTTATGCTTGGAGGATAAGCATCAGTTTATGCGGATAAATGGAAACTTTCCGCAGATAATCATGAAGATCGGAAAAAATGGAATATTCCCATTTTTTCGACTATGACGGCTTAAGGGAAAAAGGGGGAAGCGTAAACCGATCTTGGAGGCAGTATATAAGGAGTTCAAGGCGAGAGGCATAGAGGCATCACTTTTTCCAGAGCAACTTAGCACTTAGAGCAATTTAGGCAACTTTCCATTTTTATTTTTTGAGCTGCGACTCAACTAGGTTTAGCCACCTTCGTGTATTAGAACTAGGATCTTGCCGACAGCTCTCGTAGCCGAAGCACGTTGTCCTCTTGTTGTTACTCTCTTTTACGATTTTTATTTTTATTTTCCGTTATTGTCGTGTTCTGATTGCTTGACGTGTGGTTTCTTAGAAATCCGGGACCTCTGGAAAATTAGGGTTTTCCTACTTTCCTAAAATATACGAAATATTGACGGTGCGAATTTCGGTTCCGCGCTAGAAGGGGGGGGGGGGTACGGATCAATCTTACCCGCAAAAACCGCTCAACAATCAGTCACGAGATGGAAATCTCATCCTTTCCAAACGAGATCTCATTCAGGGAGGGAGAAGTGGCCGAACAGGCCAAACCTTGCGACGATCTCCTGGTAATTGAGTTGACAATCCACGACATCGACGTCGCGAGAGTACTGATCGACACCGGAAGCTCGTTTAACATCATCTTCAAAGAAACTCTCGCAAAAATGCAGGTCGATCCGTCGAAAATCACGGAAAACTCCAGCCCGCTGTTAGGGCTTTCGGGAGAGCCCACTATCCCTTCGGGGTCAATCAGTTTCGCAGTCAAAGCCGGAACGGCAGAAAAACTCACAGAATTCCTAGTGGTGGATCTCCCGGCATCGTACAATGCGATCATGGGCACTCCCTGGATAAATTCCATGAGAGCAGTTCCATCAATGTATCATATGTGCCTTAAGTTTCCGACCCCCCACGGGATCGAAACAATCTGGGGAAACCCCAGAGCGTCGCGAATATGTCTCGCTGCGGAACTCAAGCGCAAGAGGTCCGATCTCGACACCGCCCCCAAGAAAACTAAGAAAACGGTTTCAGATGAAGGCACACAGGATTTGGCTGAACTCTTCTAGCAATCTCGAAGGGCTGATGCCCTAGAAGAAAAACACAAACCAACCTGTGAACCCGTAATTACGATTGTCTCGATAAAGCGTATCCAGAACGGTGTGTCGAAATCGTAGCCAATCTCCGCGAACCCTTGAAAACAAAACTCGTAACCTGTCTGAAGAAAAATCTCCACACATTTGCATGGACTGCGGAGGACATGCCAGGGATTGACTTTAACATTACCTGCCATGAACTAAATACCGATCCAACGTTCAAACCAATCAAGCAGAAAAGGCGAAAGCTAGGCCCCGAACGAGCAACTGCAGTCAACGAGGAAGTCGAAAAACTTCTTAAGGTGGGGTCCATAACGGAAATCCGTTACCCCGATTGGCTTGCAAATCCCGTCGTGGTCAAAAAGAAGAACGGAAAATGGCGAGTGTGCATCGATTTTACCGATCTCAATAAAGCGTGCCCGAAAGATATTTTCCCTTTGCCGCACATCGACCGACTAGTCGAAGCAATGACAGGAAATGAACTCTTATCCTTCATGGATGCATTCTCGGGGTACAATCAGATTATGATGAATCCCGACGACCGCGAGAAAACAGCGTTCATTACGGACCGCGGAACTTATTGCTACAAAGTAATGCCTTTTGGCCTTAAGAACGCCGGCGCAACATATCAACGACTCGTCAATCGAATGTTCGCCGATCAACTCGGAAAAAAAAATGGAGGTCTACATCGACGACATGCTCATCAAATCCCTCCACGCTAAGGCCATGTCGACCATCTTGAGGAATGCTTCGCTCGGCTGAATTCACATAACATGAAACTTAATCCGGCCAAGTGCAGATTCGCCGTAGCATTGGGAGAATTCCTCGGGTACCTGGTACCTTATCGCGGGATAGAAGCCAACCCAAAACAGATCGATGCACTCATCGGGATGGCCTCTCCCAAGAATAAGCGAGAAGTACAAAGGTTGACCGGGAGGGTCGCAGCACTCAATCGTTTCATATCCAGATCAACGGACAAATGCTTACCTTTCTACGATGTCTTGCGGGGAAACAAAAAATTCGAGTGGTCGGATGAGTGCGAAGACGCTTTCAAACAACTAAAGCACTATCTGGCGACTCCCCCAGTTCTCGCCAAACCAGTAGAAGGGGAACCTCTATTCCTATACATAGCAGTATCAACAACTGCCGTTAGCGGCGTCCTGATCCGGGAAGAACGTGGGGATCAGAAATCCATCTTCTACGTAAGCAAAACACTGCTGGACGCCGAAACACGTTATCCCCTGATGGAAAATTTAGCATACGCAGTCGTAACATCAGCGCGGAAGCTTCGACCGTATTTTCAATCCCACACCATCGTCATCCTTACAACGTTCCCCATCCGAACTATCTTGCATAGTCTGAGCCAGTCGGGAAGATTAACCAAATGGGCCGTCGAAATCAGCGAGTACGATATAGACTATCGTCCCAGAACGAGTGCAAAGTCTTAAGTCCTCGCAGATTTCTTGGTGGAGCTACCAACCAAAGCAATAACTAACAAAGAGCCTAACTCAACTTGGCTCCTCCATGTTGATGGATCGTCGTCAAAACAAGGATCCGGAATCGGCATCCGCCTGACATCGCCGACCGGAGAGATCCTCGAGCAATCATTTAGATTGGAGTTCCACGCGTCGAATAACGAGGCGGAGTACGAGGCCCTTATCGCGGGATTACGATTAGCCCACGGTTTGAAGATACGAAATATCCATGCTTACTGCGACTCTCAACTGGTTGCGAGCTAGTATAGCGGGGAGTATGAAGCCAGGGACGAAAGGATGGAAGCATACCTCAAACTAGTCCAAAATTTGTCCCAAGACTTTGATTCCTTCGCCCTCACTCGAATTCCTCGTTCCGAGTATACGCAAGCAGACGCACTCGCAGCCCTGGCCTCGAGTTCGGATCCGAGACTTAAAAGAGTAATCCCGGTGGAGTTCATCGAACATCCGGGCATTGGGCCTCCCGTCGTCATCAATCTCATTCAAGATGATAACGAGGAAGAAATCGCAGTCGAATCAGAAGAAACGCCAGAACAAAACGAATATGGCTGCGATACGCCGTGGCTGGACGCAATACGAGCGTATATCATCGACGGAAAATTACCTCCCGAAAAGTGGGCAGCTTGAAAAGTCCGAACCCAAGCCGCTCGTTATGTAACGGTCGACGGAGAAATTTACAAATGGAAATTTTCTAGACCACTCATGACGTGTTTAGAAGGACATAAGGCTAGAATGGTAATGGAAGAAGTTCACTTATGTTCCTGCGGAAATCATTCTTGCGGAAGGTCGCTCGCCGTAAAAATCAAACGCCACGGGTATTACTGGCCAACGATGATCAGAGACTGCGAAAAATTCACACGAAAATGTGAAAAATGCCAGAGGCATGCTCCGACTATTCGGCAACCTGCGGAAGAACTCTCCTCCATTACATCACCATACCCTTTCATGCGCTGGGCTATGGATATCGTAGGACCACTTCACAAATCCAAACAAAAACGTTTTCTGCTAGTCCTCACGGATTTCTTTTCGAAATGGGTAGAAGCCGAATCATAGGCAAGTATAAAGAACGTCCAAGTCGAAAATTTTGTATGGAAAAACATTATCTGCAGACATGGAATCCCATACGAAATAGTAGCGAACAACGGATCCCAGTTCATCTATACTCGCTTCGAAGCATTTTGCGAAAAATGGAAGATACAATTAAACAAATCAACTCCCAGATACCCGCAATGCAACAGACAGGCAGAAAAATCAATAAGACCGTCCTCGACAGACTTAAGAAACGCTTGGACGAAAAGAAAGGAAGATGGGCCGAGGAACTCGAAGGAGTCCTCTGGTCACATCGCACAACTCCGAGGCGTGCAACAGGAGAAACACCCTTCGCCCTCGTATACGGCACCGAATGCATGATTCCCGCAGAAGTCGAATTTCCCGGGATCCGCAGACGACTTCTCCTGGAACGGGAAGATATAAACAATGCCATGCTATTGGATAACCTCGATCTCGTCAACGAGCAACGAGACCAGGCCCTGACCCGAATCCAAAACTATCAACATGCAGCCGCGAAATACTATAACTCCAACGTCCGAAATCGTCGATTTCACGTAGGAGACTTAGTTTTGCGCAAAGACTTCCAGAACACTGCCGAACGAAACGCAGGAAAATTAGGAGCAAACTGGGAGGGACCGTACAAGATTATAAAAGTCGTCCGGCCCGGTTCCTACGAAATTGAAAACATGCAAGGTGTGAAAATCCCAAGAACTTGGAACATCATGCATCTCAAAAAGTATTATCACTAAAACATCGCAATTAAAGAACTATGAGACGGCTTGATCCCCGAAAAGGGGTACGTAGGCAACTCGCTAACCGGTGGGTTCAGCTATCCCCCCCGTTAAAGAGTGGGGGGGAGGAGCGGGGTGCGTATATTTGTATACCCCCACGACTTTCGAACTCTTTACAAACAAAGACTCCGAATTTTCATAATTCTTCAACGGATCCAGTATCCACTAAATCAATTATCACATCTAGAAATTGTCGCTTGAAAAACAATTCGCGATCTAAACTACACTATTCAAAAGCCCGTAACTCTTTTATGGCATAAGAAAAATTCATTCACCGCACTGCGAGACTTCGCTTCGTGCCAGAATAAATTTTTTCTCGTAAAAACTTTAAAAAACGCCTACGAAACGGCATCATGTCTTTGTTGCTGATCACAACAAACGAACTCTAACGTCCTAAACAGACAAGAGCCACCAAAGGGTAGGCTCTCTTACATCCGACCAGGATACCATAGCGTGCTATTCAAGAAAATCGAAATTTCGTCTGAGCGCTTCGTAAAGGGAGTAGCTCCGACTTGTATCCAGACAAATCATAATAAGCCGATAACACTTCGCGGATTTTAAAACGGTACGAGTCAGGTTAAAATCGCATACAGACAAAACGGAAGCCGATTTGTCATCGCAAAGCCTCAGTCCGAGAGTAAACCTAGGTCTTGCCCTAAACCCAGCCTTTATGGTACTTAACATCTCATAGGCATAGTATCGACGCTCGATACGAGATCCCAAAACTTGTCTCTTCACCGAATTCCATCTGTCCTACGAACCTTCGCGTAAAGTCATAAACCGCGGAACATCTCGCTTTATACACGCGATAGATACAGTGATCATCTGAGAGGTAGGAATGAGACGACAACTCATACCCTGTCCCTCAAACTTCAATATACGGAAGTTCTCATAAATACGCAAATCCAAACTTCATTAATTAAAAACCGCAACTCGGTAGGGATTCGAAGCCACAAGTGGCCAGTCCAGAAAATAAAAAAACGGCCTTAAAAGGCTGGAACAAACTTAAACTCATAAAACACTTGAACCAAAGACCACAACCTTAAACCTAGACGTCCCCTTCACCTGCCTCGCTCGGAGCCGCATCGTCGCCATCTTCTCCAGTCGCCGAACCGGGCTTCTCGGTGTCCTCCGCAGATCGCTCCAGAACGCACTCAGATCGCAGATCGGACAGCAGAAGCTCGAAGTTCCTATCCACGGATCCCAACTCGGACCTACGGGCCGATAAACTATCCTCCTCAGAGTGAAGAGACGAAGAAGGATCGTCTTTAAGCGCACGAACAATCGCCATCCCCACCATCGATGCTCGCCGAGATCAGATCCTTGTGGTAAACAAGCTCTAAGGAGCTCAGGATCTCGGCAAAACCCGCTAAACGGGACTGGAACCCAGCACGCAAAGCACTCATGGCATCATCCGCGCTACGACGCATCAAGTCCTCACTAGTCTCGATCTGGCGCTGGAGTCGACGAACCTCCGAAGCCTTTGCCTTCCTGGTCTTCTTCTCCTTGATCAAAGCACTCGCAGTTTTCCCAAGATCTCTTTCAAGCACGCCAACCTGCCCCTCAAGCCTAGACACCTTAGCAGTACACGATTCCGTCAGCGCCGTCATTGTACCCTTGATTTCGGATATTTGGCCCTGCGCTTCTCCGAGCTCGCTGGCAAGACGAGCGGCCTCGGTACTGCAGTCTCCAATCATCCCGTTAATCAGAGATATGAACTGCGGAGGGAAAAGTCGTGTTAACAAGCAAAGAATCAAAGCGGAAGGATAAGTTAAAAACTGAACAACATACCTTTCCGCGGAGAACAGTTGCGATGCGCAATCCCTCCGGGAGCGAAGGACCTCCCTCGGCGGGCGCCGCACACTTCCTCTTCCGAGACCGAGAAACCGGGACAGCACTCGCTGCCCGCAACCCCAGAACGATCTCCCTCTTGGCTGGAGGAACGGGCTCAACAGCTTCTTCCTTGTCTTCAACGATGATCGGAACGGACAACGATCCCGAAGCTTGGGGCGGAACTTCTAGAGATTGCATCTCGGAACGCTCTCCGACCTCAGGGAGGATTGAGACCTCGGAACCGGAAGCTGGGGCGTCCGTCGCGGCAGGAGAGGATGGTTTTTCTTCAACGGTGTGGATGATCTCCTTCTCGGCCTTGCGACGAGCCATCGTCTCGCGGAATGAAAGGAAGCCAGCAACAGAAGTAGGCTCAGGCGCAGACTCATCGACTGGAGCCGACAGAGCTTCGGTCATCTCAACATCTGAGTTCTTCTTGCCATCTTGAGAGGAGGACATCTTGAGAGAGAATTTAGGAGAAAGAAAAGAGAAGAGGTGTGAAAGAAGTGAAGGAGAAAACCTCGATACTTATAGAAGAGTGGTTGCATACTATTCAAACAAAAAAAAAATTCTTTCACGATCTTTTTTCGTATAAATATCTTTTACGAGTTTACGAATACAAACTTCGTCAAAAGAAACAACTATCTTGTCCGACTCACCTTAAAAGTACGCTAGAATCTCCCGACGATTCTAACGTATTGGGGGGCTAACTGTTGGGGTCAAAAACCGTCGTTACGAAGTTAGTATCGAAACATTCGATAAAATAAAACTTTATTTTGTTTTTACGGAAAGAGATCGTAAAAATAAAATATCTTGCGGAAAAGTTCCGCAAATTAAATAAAGTTCTCGTCAAAACACGATCATCGGAGATAACAAAGAATTGTTAAAACACGAGAATAGGGACTCGATAATCGCATGATCATACGAAGCTCGGTCGCTATGGCGCCCAGGCTCATACGCAAGCTCGGTCGCTATAGCGATCGAGCGTTCGTATATCGATCATTCTCCGAAACGTCTGAAGTCTTCCGAAACGACGATACGGCGTAAAACTATGCATTCTAAACTATCCGTATAGCCGTTCTCCGCAACTCACGACTATCCGTTAGTTGATCTCTCGATCAAATGGAATCGTCTGTTCGTTTTATGATAAAACCGCGGAAACTTAACCTTATCGGAGAAATCGTAAAAAAGTCTCAAATCAAAAATACGGCCCAAGGGGATCCTAAACTTGATTCGAGGCCCACATACGATTTCTTAAATGCCCCATAAACCTTATGACGGTTTATGCTTGGAGGATAAGCATCAGTTTCCGCGGATAAATGGAAACTTTCCGCAGATAATCATGAAGATCGGAAAAAATGGAATATTCCCATTTTTCGACTATGACGGCTTAAGGGCAAAAAGGGGAAGCGTAAACCGACCTTGGAGGGAGTATATAAGGAGTTCAAGGCGAGAGGCATAGAGGCATCACTTTTTCCAGAGCAACTTAGCACTTAGAGCAATTTAGGCAACTTTCCGTTTTTATTTTTTGAGCTGCGACTCAACTACGTTTAGCCACCTTCGGGTATTAGAACTAGGATCTCGCCGACAGCTCTCGTAGCCAAAGTACGTTGTCCTGTTGTTGTTACACTCATACGCAGATTCGGTATAATATCCTTCTTGCTCTCTTTTACGATTTTTATTTTTATTTTCCGTTATTGTCGTGTTCTGATTGCTTGACGTGTGGTTTCTCAGAAATCCAGGACCTCTGGGAAATTAGGGTTTTCCTACTTTCCTAAAATATACGAAATATTGACGGTGCGAATTTCGGTTCCCACAAGCAAGAGGGAGAGTGTGAAAGAGATAGCTAGAGTTTTACAGTATCCAGTTTTGTTCTAAGTTCTAAGAGAGATTGGAGAGAGATTTGTGATTGAACTCCTTTTGTTTTCTATTCTCTCTCTAATGCAATTTCTTTACCTATCTTGTGTTATGAATTGCTTAGTCATGTTTGAGTAGTCTACTTGTTAGATTTAGGGTTTAAATAGGTTAGAGGGATTAGCCCCAAACTATAGATTGTTGAGTTGTGATATTCATCAAATGGATTGAACTCTATGCTTGTTCTAGAGTAGCTAACTAAAACATAGATCACTATGACATTTTTGAGTCTTGAATTATCTATTTGAACTAACTTGTCTCCCGTTGAAAAGGGCGACAGCTCCTCCTTACTTCGATCACTAAGTACTACAACTGAACCTCTTATTTGAGAGAGTAAGTCACTCCTTAGGTAATTTTAGTGGTAACAAATTTGGCGCCGTTCCCGGGGAGCTTCGATCGCAATTAAATTTAATTATATCAATTTTGGGTTTTTCTTTTTTTTACCCCCTTTCTAATTAAATTTTTTCTTGTCTTTTCAGGTACATGCCCAGCAGTACTAGAAGCAACAAGGAAAATCAGCTGTTATTCTCAATGGATCCTCACACTTAGAACGTTCAATCCGCAGAGATCTACGCTCCGCATCGATTGACAGAACCGACACACCGTCGACTGATATTCAGACACCACCGTCGACCGATACTCAGACACCACCGACGACCGATACTCTTCGCTGCTCTACATCGCTCGACACCACACACTGTACATCGATCGATACTAATCCGCGAGGCATGGTTGCGATTGTTATTCTCACGCAGGGCAAGAATGGAAACCTGTATGACCAGGATGGTCATCTGCGTAAAGCAACAGGTCAGAAGCTAGATGCACAGGGAAATGTAATCCCTAAGCCAGAAGCTGAGGCTACAGAAGCAGCTCAAAAACGATCGTTGGCAGACTACAATCGTCCTGATGAGTACTACACCAACAGATAAGCCATTCAGAGATTCAGAACCTGAATTTCAAGCTCAAGCCTCAGTACTACTCACTCGTGTCACAGATACCCTATGCTGGGTTACCACACGAGCATCCTATGGACCAGCTGGAGAGGTTCGAGGATCTTGTAGCTGCTATTCGCATGGATGGAGTCTCTGAGGACTACCTACTTTGCAAGCCCTTCAAATACTCACTGATTGGAGAAGCTTAACACTGGCTTAAGCAGCTACCTACAGGATCACTGACATCTTGAGCCGACATCAAAAACGCCTTCTTGCGTAATTTCTTTGATGAGGGTCGCGCTGAGGACTTAAGGTTCAAAATCGCCACTTTCTCGCAGAAGTCTGGTGAGACTTTTAAGGACACGTGGATCAGATTTAAGTTCTTCCAGCGAGACTGTCCACACCATGGATTCAATGAAGTGCAACTGTTAAGCACTTTCTACAGAGGTATCGCCTTGAAGTATCAGATGGCTCTTGATACAGCTAGTGAGGAGAACTTCAACACCAGGAATCCAATAGAGGCTGTGAGACTTATTGAGAATCTAGCCAACAGCAGCAGTACCAAGAACACTGACTCTGATAAGAAAAAGTCTGTTTCAGCCATTGGAGAGGAACATATGAGTGAAGTCAGCGCTAAGTTAGAATTTGTTCATGAGCTTCTGAGGAAGCAAGTGTGCTCAGCTGAGGAAGGACAAGCTAGAGATGCTAATACAGAAGAAGATGTGAACTACATTGGAGGTACTGGATTTCAGAGGTCTGGAAACCAGAGTGGCAACAGAAACTTTTTTGGCAGTGGTCAGAAGAGTAACTACAACCAGAGTTCACAGTATCAGAAACCCTCCAAATACATCAGAAATTATGGGAATTCATCTTACCAGTACCCACCACAACCTACCCAGGAGAGTAAGATTGAAGCCATGATTGACAGAGTTCTTGAAGGACAGCAGAAGCTTACAGTAGACTTCAATGGAAAGATTGACTCAGTCTACACTAATCTGAACACAAGGATATATACCATTTGTACTCAAGTTAGGAAGCTTGAGATGCAAATTGTTCAGACTGGAGACTCTATTAAGAGAACTGAAGCTTCTAAGGAAGTAGGAGAAGGAAGCATGAAACACCACGTCAATGCCATCATAGAAGATGATTTCTTGCAAGTGGTGAAGCATGAAAATCTCCAAGAGGGAGACTTCGAAGTGGAGAGTTCACTGAGCTTTGGTGGATGCAATGGTGTCGATCGACAATAGATAGGTCAAATAGATCGACACGATCGATGTCATTTCCAGATATGGCTGCTGATTGCAGCGCAATAAGGATTTTAACACATTGCAAATCAAAAAAGAGTTTTACGCAGCTATGGATACTATGGAGGAGATGTGATGACATTGACGGTCCTCTCAACAACAAAGTGATCAATCTATGCCAGGCCACTGGTCTACTGAAGCAAGATGTACTCGCTTTTCAGAGAATTCTCGAGTATCAAAGTCAGAAATCAGCATCGATCGACACAACTAACACTGAATCGACCGACAAAGCTCACAGAGGAACGACCGATGAACACATTGTTGCATCGATCAACACCGAGTCTTTGACAATCCAGGATCAGCTGATCCATGATAAGATCAACACTTTGCAGCAAGAACTGAAAGAGCTATCAGAATACGCCTACAACACCATCTACAGGAATGAAGGCAACATTGAATCACTTGACAAAAGACTGCAGAACATCATAGATGTCACCATCAAGATGGATGAGAAACAGCTCAGAAGTGATGATGCCACAAGAAGCTTCATTGCCACATGGTTCAACATGAAGAGACATGCAGTTGAAACTTGTTGTCCAACAAGTAGCAGTTTCTGCACCAACTAGCTCACACCACCAAAGTCAAGCTAAATGACTATAACAAAGCGCTAAGTGGGAGGCAACCCACTATTAGGTTTTATTTAAAAGTTTTGTTTTACATTTTTATTATTTATTTTTCGTATTGGTTTTTGAAGATTTTTAAACCCAAGTAGAATGATGAGCCCATCAACCGACACAACAAAAGTCGCATCGCTCGATACGACACTACCATTACTAACGATCGACGTATGTCTATACGTATCGATCGACGCCATCGCGGGCAGGTTTAGTCGTTCTTACTTGTTAAATTAAGTACTTATGATTTATGTCTTAACTTAACTCTGGTTGTGTTACACTGGGACAGTGTAATTTAAGTATGGGGGGAGGTTTACTGATATGTGTTTTTATTTTGATTTTTATTAAAAAGTGTTTTCAAATTGTTTTGCACATAAGTACTAAAATAGGGACATTGATCTTGATTTATACTTAATTATCTAACCACTCTCTAGCACCATTCTAGATTTACTAATTACAGATAGTACTAAAGATGCTAAAGTGGATCAACCTGTCACCTATACACACTTGCCTAGATTGTTTGAAGGAACCAAAGCTGACCTCCAACACTAATACTGACTTTATTTGCTTGTCTTGGGGCTTGGTATACATCGGATCGGAATCCTCCTGCATGTCATGAAGGTACAAAGTCTGTGTGATTCTGGTTCCCTTCTTTCTCTCTCTTCGGCATCTCAAAGACCTAAGTTTAAGTTATAAAAGATTGAAATGACTTCTTAAGAGGCAAAGGGGTAGGTACATTACCGATGACCCCACTATTCTAAATCTCAGGGACGATCACACATTGTGGAAGCGAGGGGTAGGTACATTACTTATGACCCCACTATTCGCCTACACTTTGCCAAAAATGTATGAGCTACAAATGCAATGTCAATGAGATAGACTATTTTGGGGTCAAAAACGGTCACGACGGAATCAATGTCTGAAAGTCCGTGGGAAGTATTTATCCGAACAAAAAGTTTCGTATAATTTGAAAATAAGTTCATACGACGTCATTCTCAAATTAGAATATCCAGTTTATTTAACGAACAACTCTTGGGAAACAAACGGCAAAACAAAAGAAGGTCAGATCTTATCAGGTCAACTAGCCATGGGGTGAGCTCAGTTTTCCCAGTCCGCCCAAAGACAAGCTCACTTTGTTCTCCTTTGAGTCTAGATCAAAATGGCTTTCGTTTCGCCTCAATCAGAGTTTCCGTTGAGATTTTACGAAAGAAACAAAACTCATGTCCCGTTTCTGCGCTCCAGGAGCCCAGACTTACGTTCTAGGCACCGGGCGAGCAGAACGGACGTCCCATTTCTGCTCTTTGTACCTCTTCTCAAATTAGGAAAATACGAAGTTCGAGGGCAGACCCGACGCGACTGACAGATAAGCCGACGTTAATAGCAGGTCCGAATCTAAAGCCACTTGGCGTTCCAATCCATGCCTCCTATTCAAGGAGAAATCCGGTGTTCGTCACAGGGCGACCAGACTCGCGTTCTGCTCGCCGGACGACCAGACTTAATTTCTGGTCACCGGGCGTGCAGACGGACATCCCGTTTCTGCTCGCCCGGCGACTAGACTCGCGTTCTGCTCGCCGGGCGCCCAGACTTATGTTCTGGTCGCCGGGCGTCCAGACGGACGTCCCGTTTCTACTCGCCGGGCGACCAGACTCGCGTTCTGCTCGCCGGGCGCCCGGACTTACGTTCTAGTCACCGGGCGTCCAGATGAACGTCCCGTTTATGCTCGCCGAACGACCAGACTCTCGTTCTGCTCGCCGGGCACCCAGACTTACATTTTGGTCGCCGAGCGTCCAGGTAGACGTCCCGAGTTTGGTCGCCCGGAGAGCAGAACGCGAGTCTGGTTTGCCCGGCGAGCAGAACGCCGGGCGTCCAGACTTACATTCTGGTCGCCGGGCGTCCAGACGGACGTCCAGTTTCTGCTCCCCCGACGACCAGAATCGCGTTCTGCTCGCGGGCGACCAGATTCGCGTTCTTCTCGCCGGGCGCCAAGACTTACGTTCTGGTCGACGGGCGTCCAGACAAACGTCCCGTTTCTGCTCGTCGTGCGACCAGACTCGCGTTCTGCTTGCCGGGCGCCCAGACTTACGTTCTGGACGCCGGGCGTCCAGTCAGACGTCCCATTTCTGCTCGCCGGGCGACCAGACCCGCGTTCTGCTCGCCGGGTGCCCAGACCTACGTTCTGGTCGCCGGGAGTCCAGACGTACGTCCCGTTTCTTCTCGCCTGGCGACCAGACTCGCGTTCTGCTCGCCGGGCGCCCAGACTTACTTTCTGCTTGCCGGGCGTCCAGACAGACGTCCCTGCGTCCTGGGCGCCGGGCTGCTGGTCGTTCGGCGAGTACGGCCAATTCTTTGTATAACTGTCCTGGCACTAGTCCAGTCCTATACTATGCATCCTTGCTTGAAACTTCGCAGTACGAATCTTTAAAATCGTGAACGTAAGACTCCCGTTCCGTTTCGATCGGACTCGTCGAGGAAATTCGGAAAACCGCGAAAATGTTCGATTAACGGAAAGATTTCAATTCATCGTATAAGACGATGGCAGTTATCTTAAAACACCAATCATCTCAACTATGCTAGGAATTGGGGATCTTTCGTAAAATCGATATCGCGACAAGATTACTTTCTCGGAAAAATCGTAAAAACGTCCAAGGTCTAAAGAACGGCCCGAAAGGGTCCAAACACGACCAAACGGCCCGTACGATTTTTTAAATCTAATTCGAGATAAGTATGACGGTTTGTGTTTATCTTTACGTAACAAGATAAATGTCAAGTTTCCAAAAGATAAATGTCAAGTTTCCCGAAGATAAATGTGAAGTTTCCCGATTGACTTGAAGATCGATGAAAATGGAAAAGCCCGATTCGCGAGAGATCTGGCCCAAAGGAAGGATAGACCGTCTTAAGGAGGAGTATATAAGAAATCTTGGGGGCAAGGAGCAGAGGGATATATCATAAATCATGGGAGAAAAATCCAGAGAGAGAGAGAGAGCAGATCCGAAATCCTAGACTTAGAGAGCTTAGAATATAGGTGGTTAGACTAGCAAGGCAGGACCTAGAATGTCTGTCCACCTCTTG
Source organism: Raphanus sativus (assembly GCF_000801105.2). Classification (NCBI taxonomy): domain Eukaryota; kingdom Viridiplantae; phylum Streptophyta; class Magnoliopsida; order Brassicales; family Brassicaceae; genus Raphanus; species Raphanus sativus. The sequence goes on along the minus strand of NC_079512.1, from coordinate 13,878,916 downwards.
TTCTATTTTCATCTTGTCGGAAGGATCTAATGATTCTTTTACTTAGAGTTCCGCACATAGAAACCCTAAGGATTATTCTCGACTTGCCCGTTTCTATGACCAACGCTCATACTAGACGAACTCCGCCAGGCAGTGCGATCTCTTGATCAATCCTTTCTAACTGAACTACGTCCGACTTGATCCTCGAAAGGGGTACGTATGCAGTCTTTCATAAGGTCCAGTCCCAAATCTTAACAACACCTTTTTCGTATGGTTTTCGTCTTTTGTTATCGAGCTGCGACTCAATTATGTTTAAGGTTTTGAGATGGCAAGAACTAGGAAAATAGCCGACAGTTCTCGCAGTCAAAGCTTTTACGATCTTTTGTAATAATCGCAATGTTCTTACACGAATTCGAAATATAGATCTACTTTACGAAAAACTCGTTTTGTTATCTTTCTATATTTTCCTCATTTGTTCGGTCACTTGTCGTTGGCTATCGCAGAGAATCCGGACCTTCAGGGAAAGTCGGGTTAACTTTGCTTTCCTTTGTTTTTTATTCATTAAAATCGACGTTGTGAATTTCGGTTCCCACAGTTTGGCGCTAGAAGGAGGGGGGACGGATTACTCTTACTCTCAAGGCCACAAAACGCTTAACCGAAGCGAAGTCTGGAAATATGAAAGACAAAACTCGCAGCTCGCATCAATGTTGGTAAACAACTTTAGCGTAACTGTTCCTACGGCCAACGCTTATGCAAACCCCGCAGTGCTCAAGAAAATAGAAAAACCTAGTCGCGGCTTTTCGCCACACGAAGAGCACGAAAACGAGCTCGAAACTTCTCTATCAAAATAGAAAGGGCAACCATAAAATGTATCAAACCCCAAGAAATTCGTCTAATTACCAAGTTTTAGAAATCTCGACGAGTAGGGGTTTGACCAAAAATGTTTTTTGCGAATTTCTTGGAAAAATATATCTCGTTCTCCCCGAAACCATGGAGAAAGCCTAATTTACTCGCAACCGAGAGAACGGATAATCGAAACAGATCATCCAAGGAACATGTTTCTGCGTGCCGGGCGTTCAGACTAACGTCCGGGGCGCTGGGCTACAGGTCGTTCAGCGAGTGCGGACAATTCCTTGTAACACGCCCATTTCATTTTGATCGGAACGATCGGGAATGTTATGGAAAAAGAACTCGGAAGGTTTGGCTAACGAATGGATTGCAATTCATCGTATAAAACGATTACGGTTATTCTAAAACACCAATCATCTTAACTATACGAGGAATTGGGATTCATTCGGGAGACCGATAACATTACCGTCCTTCTTCCAAACAATTCTTCCGAGCAACTCCCGTTGAGAATGTGGCTTGTCTCGGTCCTGTCCTAACCTGCTCACCATATGGCGAGCTCGATCCTTCTCAACCAGCTTCGACAAAAGGGAGTGATTTCTATAAAATCACTCGAAACTTAAAACGGTTAACGAAGACTAAACAAAGCGAAAACGAGAGATCGTATCCCTCTTTGCTAAGACGTTTTCTGACACCTAAAATTTCACTCGTTGTGGACTCCCGACTTTTGTCTACTAATCTTACTTTCGAAAAACTACTCAAAACTCCTTCGGGTCAATCCTACGGAAACGAAAGAGTTTATAATTAAGTTTAGTCACCAAAATTACGCCTCACCGCGGCTAGGGATTTCCGATGTTAAAATTCGATAACTTTTTACGCAACACCTTTCGTAAAACAAAACTCGACAATATTTCACGAGAAAGATTTTGTACAATTAAACTCGACAACAATTTTACGAAACGACTTCCGTAAAATTAACTCGGCAGCAGTTGTGGAATAACTCTCGGAAAATAAAAGCTCGATAGCGCTTTAGGAAACAGCTTCCGTAAGATCAAACTCGGCAATATTTTACGAAACATCATCGTATCAAACAATAAGATCTGGAACATGAGCAGATCTGAGAGCCTCCTTCGAGTGACGCCTTGTCCATTGACCCGTCTTTCCAAAACGCCCCTCTTTGCCTGCTTCTCCTCCCTTTGGTTCAACGATTTCGTAAAATTCCTTCGATACATGAAACGCAATATGATTTTACCAGATTCTGCCACGTTGAGTCGAAAAAGTCTATTCATAACTTTACATAGACTCTTCAACAATATACAAAGCGCACCTGGTCAATTTGGCAAAATCAGAGATACGAAGAAACGGGGACAGGAACTTGGACATTAACATCCCTTCCTCACTCCGATATTCTCGTCGGAATTTCGTCGAAAACCAAATTCATATGAAATTCAGTAACTGACTTTTCGAAGTCCTTTGACGTTGAATCGAAAGTGGCCATTCCTAAACGCCTAATAAAACTTTCGATAAACTACTAACTCATTCTCGCAAGAATCCTTCGACGGAATACACACCCGTTCTTGTAACTAACGCTACGAAAGTTGAAACTTAGGTACGTCCGACTTAATATTCTATCAAGGTTTTTAACTTTTTGGTAGGAAAGGAATGAAAACTTCTTGAAAACTACCGTAGAAATTAGGGAACTTAGAACCTAGGTGGATAGTCTAGCAAGCTAAGTCTTAGGCAAATTTTCCAGTCTTGTTCCATTGTTCCTTGACTATCCAGGCAGAGCATGCAAACCGATCTACTTTCTCGAAAAACTGAGAAAGGATCGCCACGCATTCTAAAGCACACTCGTCCTGCTTCCTAAAGAAAGAAGAACCTTCGAAAGAACGGTTAACCCGTTTTTTCGTAAAATAAAATAACAGATCCAACGGATATCTGTCGTAGATAATTTTTGCTCAATAAGGTTGCTGATTCCTGCTTTTACTACCCTCGGTTACGTCCAGGCAGGAAATGACCCTGCAACCGAATCCGCAAATATTCTACGACGATCCTTTACCAACAACTTCCTTGGCTATACGGCTGAACCTAGCCTCTATGCCAATCCAAAACTACTGAGCGACCACTGCTCCAACTTCTTAGCGGCTAACGGCTAAACGACAATCCACGATTTGTCGTGAAACGCCAAGTGACTATTATGCAAGTAATTTGTCGTATAACCCGGAATCGGAAATCATACGACTAATTCTTCGTAACGAAACTCAGTCCTAACAACCATATGGTTAACGGAAGATTTAAACTTATCATCAATCGATTAAGTTCTATATGCCCCGTAAAACGGGGCATAAAAAGAAACACTCGTAACAAAGCTCCTAGAGCTATACGAGTCATTCTTAAAAATACACAAAATAAATCTCCTAGGAGGCCAACACTTCACGAAGCACAGTGGAGGAAGACGCTCATTCCCTGGGACAAACTTACGCGACCCTTCGGTTCCAATTCCACGATCAAAAATCGAACAATTCAGCTCCAAAACTGAAACAATAGTTTTTGGCTGGGAACAATCGCAAAACACCTCCAAGCCCGCGAACATTTCAAACACGAAATGCGGCACAAGGAAAACTCAACCTTCGGCACTGCGAGACGTCTCTAACGCTCGAAGGATATTTTTTCCTCAAAACATTCCAGACGAAATTCTCGTCTCAGGAACTCTAAACTGTAAGACACCTTCAATACGGTATCATATCGTTGTTGCTGATCACAACAAACGAACTCTAACGTCCTAAACAGACAAGCCACCTAAGGGTAGGTTCTCTTACATCCGACAAGGATATCATAGCGCGCTATACAAGAAAACCGAAATTTCGTCTAGTGCTTCCTAATGGAAGTAGCTCGATTCGTACCCAGACAAATCATATAAGCCGATAACACTTCGCGGATTTTAAAACGGTACGAGTCAGGTTAAAATCGCAAACATGCAAAACGAAAGCCGATTTGACATCGCAAAGCCTCAGTCCGAGAGTAAACCTAGGTCTTGCCCTAAACCCAGCCTTGCTGGTACTTAACATCTCACAGACATAGTATCAACACCCGATATGAGATCCCAAAACTTGTCTCTTCACTTGAGTCTATCTGTTTCACGAGCCTTCGCGTAAATCAGTAAACCGCGGAAAATCTCGCTTTGTACAATCGATGGATACGGTGATCATCTGAGAGGCAGGAATGAGATGAAAACTCACACCCTGTCCCTCTAACTTCGATAAACGAAAGTTCTCTCGATTTATAAAAACCACGATTTTATAGATTTGAGCAAAATATTTTTAACAGGCTAAACTTTGCCAAAATAAACAGCCTCCGAGGCTACTTTTGCGGCCGACAAAGGTCCAATACGAAATACCATCGACATCAACATGATCAAAATAACCAGACGATAAAGTCTTGCTGGAAAACAGGTCATAGGGATCTTAAACTCCAAAACGAACTACGGAAGGCTTGATCCCTACGAAAAGGGTACGTAGGCAACCTTTGAAAGGCGCACCCACCAATCTTATGACTTTTCACGGTGCTTTTCAACCATTAATTCCGCCTAACTTACCTAACATATCTTACCTGTAACACCCCCGAACCGTCCTAGACATAGGTCGAACCACCGGCCAACAATCAAACAAGAACATGACCGACGGAGCGACCAATGCCAAGGGTTGGAGATGAAAGGCCAACCAGCCAGCCAACAATCAAACAAGAACATGACTGACCGTCCAACCCAACACCATGGTCTGGAAGCGCTACATGACGGGCTAGGGACGATCCGGTCAGAGTCACAAATTTACTCCACGACTTAGACCAGTTCATCAACTAACTCGTCCCGCTAACTCAAGGCATAAGGCTTTGCAACCGGTATCTAGAGTTAACGGTTTCCGTTAGATCGAGGCCTAAGGCTTTTCAACCCGTACAACGACCTAACGTTGTGTTAGACCGGACTAGTCAAATATCAGAGTACTCATGAAGCGCATATAAAATAATTACTTTATTGATTCAAAGAAATATTCATACATTGAATAATTCGAGACCGGTCCCGGCCTAACGCCAAAATCGAGTCAACTAAACGCAAATCAAAAATACCGTTTAACAAAAGGCAAGCAAATCTACACCGGTGGTCCTAACGTCCAGCACCAAGCTATCCGATCGTCCTTACTAAAGAAACCTGCAAAAAGGATAACGGAAATGGATGAGTAACCTAATGTTACTCAGTGAGCTGGCTACCTCTACCCCAACCTAGAACTAACCCAGACAACCCAAAAAGAATAACGATAATAATATACGCATATCAAAAATATCAGAAATCCGCAGCAGAAAATAATACGAGTAAAATATCGATACTATAAGATAGTCGATAAAACTTAACCAGGGTTTACCAATCCCTTAACACTATATAATATATATCTAACTCGGGCCCCGGTGACGTTAGGTTCCTCCTTCACTATCGGCAATATCCTATCTTCCTACCACAGAGGCCAGAAGAAGGAACTTTCAACCGACCGCGGCCCACAGTCATTCGGGTCACCGCGCGACAGCCCACAGTCCTTCGGGTCACTGCCACGTTACACCGTCGTGTAACACTCAGCCCTAGGCCATGACCCCGTCTCTCTGAGTCTTCCCGATCCAGCGTATAAGGGGTTTCCTTAAACCCGCCAGGTACAAGGTCTGAAGGAACACTAACTCACCCCTAATATGCCTAGCAATGTGGGTTACACAATGCTGTCGGCCAATATATAAACAATACCAAGCCCGGTAATATAACCGAGGATCCAAGCAATAATCACAACAACCACAATCAAACATATTCCAGAATCTAGCATAAAGATTAATTCCAAAATATCTAACTAACCACAACCTAGCGATATCATCTAAGCATTCAGCAATCGCTAACTAACCAATCAATCTAACCATTAGCATGCTACTACGATTCTCAAGCAATAACTAAGCATGCTATCAACCAATCAATCTCAACAATAAACTAATCAAACCGTTACTCAGTTTAGACCTGGCCTCCTGCCATGATCCAACCTCCAAGTAACAGGAACCTGCATGAAAACAGCTTAGCAAACAATTGACTCTAACTCACAAAACTATCCTAAATTCCAAGTGGAATTCAAACAAACCAACTCACAAAACTATCCTAAATTCCAAGTGGAATTCAAACAAGCCAACTCACAGTGTTCTTTGCCGATAAGCAGCTGGTTGATCGGAGAGGACGTAGCTAAAACCCAACCTTGACATCTTGAATGGACTGGACTGGAGAACCTCCCCTGATACTGGTCTGGACAGAACTCAACTCGAGCAGAACCTCCCCTAGCTGCTGGACGATTTCTTCGAACTTTCAGCAGAGTATCGAACTGACCTCGACTGAACTGAACCCATGGATATGAACTTGCCTTGGACAGCACCTCCACTTGATCACCATAGAATATGACTTACTTGGACGAATTGATTTGGACAGAGCCTTCCCTAGGCACTCACTCGAAATCAGTACAGAATCTGATCTCGAAAACTCTCTAAAACCCTCGAAAAAGATCGGAACCTCTTGCTTTCTTTTACTACTTTCTCTCTCTCTCTCTCTCTCTCTAGGCACGTTTAGGACTGATTTTGAAAGGTCTGGATGAATGAAATGGCAAGGGGTCGTGGGGTATATATAGGTTACATCAGCGAATCAGATCAAAGTTGGTGGCAGCGCGTGTGTCGCTTCGCATGGCTCCGGACGCATGCGTCGCGGCACCTCGTGCTCCACATGTCACTCAGCATGTACAGGATGGCTTGCATGAAGACACCTCGAGCTTCTCGGTTCATTTGTGCGGTTTCGGTCCTTCTGGTGAATTTTCGACCCGCGATCAATCTTGAATATTTTTCCGCTCCCGTTCTGATACTCTGAATACTTTTAATAAACTCCATAAGGATTCTGAACTTGAATAAAAATATTTCCCGAGCCTTCGGCTTCCCGAGAAATTCCGCAATACCGAAATTAGGGTTTTCGGCTAACTTCGGGTTTTCCCGTCGTGCTTTCTTCCCGCCATGCTTGCTTCCCATCCTGCTTACTTCCCGTCCTGCTTCCGACTTATAATGTCTCCAGAATAATATTTTACTGATACGAAGATTTTCCGAGAAAACTTCGTGATGAAGAAACGTCGGTCTTAAAAACGTCGAGCTTCTAAACCGTCGTGCTTCCAAAAATGTGATGCTTCCAAAACGACCGTCTGATCAATCTAAGCCACTTCTAAAAATGGTAGAGCAGCTTATCTGTCTCCTGGTTCACTCACGATCAATTCTTCAACCATCTCGTACTTTGAAACATATCGATCGATCCTTATCGCCCGCGATTCGACCACTGAGTTGATACTCGACCAATCTTCTATTTTCTCTGAACTATGTTAAGTTTGAAATGATCAAAACTCAACATTCCTTCTCATCTTTTGATTCCCAAAAGCTTGGCTCCAAACTCCGACTTTGTCGATCTCGACCATTTTACCCCGAAGTGCGGGTTATCACATTCTCCCCCCTTAATAGAATTCGTCCTCGAATTCTTAAGTGTGTAACTGCTCAGCTTCACGACATGCTCTCCCTTGATGACTATCTCTCCTTGGATCATTTTGTCTCACGGTCTTGATCACTTAATGTGCTTCTTTGTCAATTCGCCATAGGAATCTCTCTTTCGATTTCTTTGGTCTCCATACTCGTCTCTGTCTCTCCTCAATGGAATGATCACTGCGTCATCTTGCTTTGCCTCTGCCATAGCACTGATTTCCCATGATAATATCCTTTCCTTCAGATAGATCATTCTTGCTCCTGATTACTTAATCCTTTTCTCGATCTTCCTTTACCCAGATACTGCTGAAGTCCTTTCCAAATGAATTCTCGCTTCTTTCCATCTGTCCAGTCCATACCACTGTCCAGTCCTCTGAACCATCTTCACTCTCTCTCTCTCTTCGGCTTTGGGTTTTTGGCCTTGAACTCCTTTCACTTTAAGGTTTTCACCATTAAAATGCCGATCAACGAACACACTTACAAGCTGCAACTAAAAGAACACTCACACGCAAGTTAGTCAACAACTAACCCAACAAAAACTAACCACCTAACCGCAGAACTAGCAAAGCAACCTAGCAATGCTAACCAACAACTTAACAATTCTAGACTCCACTACCTAATCCTAATTCCTAAAACAATAAATCCTATCGCTGGACGTGACCGGTTTCCCTAATGCCTTTTGTGACTCCTTTGACTCGATAAAATATTTGAAAACCAATTAAATCATGAGTTCCGGAAGCATGGACGTAACACCCCCGAACCGTCCTAGACATATGTCGAACCACCGGCCAACAATCAAACAAGAACATGACCGACGGAGCGACCAACGCCAAGGGTTGGAGATGAAAGGCTAACCCGCCAGCCAACAATCAAACAAGAACATGACTGACCATCCAACCCAACACCATGGTCCGGAAGCGCTACATGACAGGCTAGGGACGATCCGGTCAGAGTCACAAATTTACTCCACGACTTAGACCAGTTCATCCACTAACTCGTCCCGCTAACTCAAGGCATAAGGCTTTGCAACCGGTATCTAGAGTTAACGGTTTCCGTTAGATCGAGGCCTAAGGCTTTTCAACCCGTACAACGACCTAACGTTGTGTTAGACCGGACTAGTCAAATATCAGAGTACTCATGAAGCTCATATAAAACAATTACTTTATTGATTCAAAGAAAAATTCATACATTGAATAATTCGAGACCGGTCCCGGCCTAACGCCAAAATCGAGTCAACTAAACGCAAATCAAAAATACCGTTTAACAAAAGGCAAGCAAATCTACACCGGTGGTCCTAACGTCCAGCACCAAGCTATCCGATCGTCCTTACTAAAGAAACCTGCAAAAAGGACAACGAAGATGGATGAGTAACCTAATGTTACTCAGTGAGCTGGCTACCTCTACCCCAACCTAGAACTAACCCAGACAACCCAAAAAGAATAACGATAATAATATACGCATATCAAAAATATCAGAAATCCGCAGCAGAAAATAATACGAGTAAAATATCGATACTATAAGATAGGCGATAAACTTAACCAGGGTTTACCAATCCCTTAACACTATATAATATATATCTAACTCGGGCCCCGGTGACGTTAGGTTCCTCCTTCACTATCGGCAATATCCTATCTTCCTACCACAGAGGCCAGAAGAAGGAACTTTCAACCGACCGCGGCCCACAGTCATTCGGGTAACCGCGCGACAGCCCACAGTCCTTCGGGTCACTGCTACGTTACACCGTCGTGTAACACTCAGCCCTAGGCCATGACCCCGTCTCTCTGAGTCTTCCCGATCCAGCGTATAAGGGGTTTCCTTAAACCCGCCAGGTACGAGGTCTGAAGGAACACTAACTCACCCCTAATATGCCTAGCAATGTGGGTTACACAATGTTGTCGGCCAATATATAAACAATACCAAGCCCGGTAATATAACCGAGGATCCAAGCAATAATCACAACAACCACAATCAAACATATTCCAGAATCTAGCATAAAGACTAATTCCAGAATATCTAACTAACCACAACCTAGCGATATCATCTAAGCATTCAACAATCGCTAACTAACCAATCAATCTAACCATTAGCATGCTACTACGATTCTCAAGCAATAACTAAGCATGCTATCAACCAATCAATCTCAACAATAAACTAATCAAACAGTTACTCAGTTTAGACCTGGCCTCCTGCCATGATCCAACCTCAAAGTAACAGGAACCTGCATGAAAACAGCTTAGCAAACAATTGACTATAACTCACAAAACTATCCTAAATTCCAAGTGGAATTTAAACAAACCAACTCACAAAACTATCCTAAATTACAAGTGGAATTCAAACAAACAAACTCACAAAACTATCCTAAATTCCAAGTGGAATTCAAACAAGCCAACTCACAGTGTTCTTTGCGATAAGCAGCTGGTTGATCGGAGAGGACGTAGCCAAAACCCAACCTTGACATCTTGAATGGACTGGACTGGAGAACCTCCCCTGATACTGGTCTGGACAGAACTCAACTCGAGCAGAACCTCCCCTAGCTGCTGGATGATTTCTTCAGACTTTCAGCAGAGTATCGAACTGACCTCGACTGAACTGAACCCATGGATATGAACTTGCCTTGGACAGCACCTCCACTTGATCACTATAGAATATGACTTACTTGGACGAATTGATTTGGACAGAGCCTTCCCTAGGCACTCACTCGAAATCAGTACAGAATCTGATCTCGAAAACTCTCTAAAACCCTCGAAAAAGATCGGAACCTCTTGCTTTCTTTTTTTACTTCTCTCTCTCTCTCTCTCTCTAGGCACGTTTGGGACTGATTTTGAAAGGTCTGGATGAATGAAATGGCAAGGGGTCGTGGGGTATATATAGGTTACATCAGCGAATCAGATCGAAGTTGGTGGCAACGCGTGTGTCGCTTCGCATGGCTCCGGACGCATGCGTCGCGGCACCTCGTGCTCCACATGTCACTCAGCATGTACAGGATGGCTTGCATGAAGACACCTCGAGCTTCTCGGTTCATTTGTGCGGTTTCGGTCCTTCGGGTGAATTTTCGACCCGCGATCAATCTTGAATATTTTTCCGCTCCCGTTCTGATGCTCTGAATACTTTTAATAAACTCCGTAAGGATTCTGAACTTGAATAAAAATATTTCCCGAGCCTTCGGCTTCCCCGAGAAATTCCGCAATACCGAAATTAGGGTTTTCGGCCAACTTCGGGTTTTCCCGTCGTGCTTGCTTCCCGTCATGCTTGCTTCCCATCCTGCTTACTTCCCGTCCTGCTTCCGACTTATAATGTCTCCAGAATAATATTTTACTGATACGAAGATTTTCCGAGAAAACTTTGTGATGAAGAAACGTCGGTCTTAAAAACGTCGAGCTTCTAAACCGTCGTGCTTCCAAAAATGTGATGCTTCCAAAACGACCGTCTGATCAATCTAAGCCACTTCTAAAAATGGTAGAGCAGCTTATCTGACTCCTGGTTCACTCACAATCAATTCTTCATCCATCTCGTACTTTGAAACCTATCGATCGATCCTTATCGCCCGCGATTCGACCACTGAGTTGATGCTCGACCAATCTTCTATTTTCTCTGAACCATGTTAAGTTTGAAATGATCAAAACTCAACATTCCTTCTCATCTTTTGATTCCCAAAAGCTTGGCTCCAAACTCCGACTTTGTCGATCTCGACCATTTTACCCCGAAGGGCGGGTTATCACATTCTCCCCCCTTAATAGAATTCATCCTCGAATTCTTAAGTTTGTACCTGCTCAGCTTCACGACATGCTCTCCCTTGATGACTATCTCTCCTTGGATCATTTTGTCTCACGGTCTTGATCACTTAATGTGCTTCTTTGTCAATTCGCCATTGGAATCTCTCTTTCGGTTTCTTTGGTCTCCATACTCGTCTGTCTCTCTTCAATGGAATGATCACTGCGTCATCTTGCTTTGCCTCTGCCATATCACTGATTTCCCATGATACTATCCTTTCCTTCAGATAGATCATTCTTGCTCCTAATTACTTAATCCTTTTCTCGATCTTCCTTTACCCAGATACTGCTGAAGTCCTTTCCAAATGAAGTCTCGCTTCTTTCCATCTGTCCAGTCCATACCACTGTCCAGTCCTCTGAACCATCTTCACTCTCTCTCTTCGGCTTTGGGTTTTTGGCCTTGAACTCCTTTCACTTTAAGGTTTTCACGATTAAAGTGCCGATCAACGAACACACTTACAAGCTGCAACTAAAAGAACACTCACACGCAAGTTAGTCAACAACTAACCCAACAAAAACTAACCACCTAACCGCAGAACTAGCAAAGCAACCTAGCAATGCTAACCAACAACCTAACAATTCTAGACTCCACTACCTAATCCTAATTCCTAAAACAATAAATCCTATCGCTGGACGTGACCGGTTTCCCTAATGCCTTTTGTGACTCCTTTGACTCGATAAAATATTTGAAAATCAATTAAATCATGGGTTCCGGAAGCATGGACGTAACCATGCTCTGATACCACCACTGTAACACCCCCGAACCGTCCTAGACATAGGTCGAACCACCGGCCAACAATCAAACAAGAACATGACCGACGGAGCGACCAACGCCAAGGGTTAGAGATGAAAGGCCAACCGGCCAACCAACAATCAAACAAGAACATGACTGACCGTCCAACCCAACACCATGGTCCGGAAGCGCTACATGACGGGCTAGGGACGATCCGGTCAGAGTCACAAATTTACTCCACGAGTTAGACCAGTTCATCCACTAACTCGTCCCGCTAACTCAAGGCATAAGGCTTTGCAACCGGTATCTAGAGTTAACGGTTTCCGTTAGATCGAGGCCTAAGGCTTTTCAACCCGTACAACGACCTAACGTTGTGTTAGACCGGACTAGTCAAATATTAGAGTACTCATGAAGCGCATATAAAACAATTACTTTATTGATTCAAAAGAAATATTCATACATTGAATAATTCGAGACCGGTCCCGGCCTAACGCCAAAATCGATTCAAATAAACGCAAATCAAAAATACCGTTTAACAAAAGGCAAGCAAATCTACACCGGTGTTCCTAACGTCCAGCACCAAGCTATCCGATCGTCCTTACTAAAGAAACCTGCAAAAAGGACAACGGAGATGGATGAGTAACCTAATGTTACTCAGTGAGCTGGCTACCTCTACCCCAACCTAGAACTAACCAAGACAACCCAAAAAGAATAACGATAATAATATACGCATATCAAAAATATCAGAAATCCGCAGCAGAAAATAATACGAGTAAAATATCGATACTATAAGATAGTCGATAAAACTTAACCAGGGTTTACCAATCCCTTAACACTATATAATATATATATCTAACTCGGGCCCCGGTGACGTTAGGTTCCTCCTTCACTATCGGCAATATCCTATCTTCCTACCACAGAGGCCAGAAGAAGGAACTTTCAACCGACCGCGGCCCACAGTCATTCGGGTCACCGCGCGACAGTCCACAGTCCTTCGGGTCACTGCCACATTACACCGTCGTGTAACACTCAGCCCTAGGCCATGACCCCGTCTCTCTGAGTCTTCCCGATCCAGCGTATAAGGGGTTTCCTTAAACCCGCCAGGTACGAGGTCTGAAGGAACACTAACTCACCCCTAATATGCCTAGCAATGTGGGTTACACAATGTTGTCGACCAATATATAAACAATACCAAGCCCGGTAATATAACCGAGGATCCAAGCAATAATCACAACAACCACAATCAAACATATTCCAGAATCTAGCAAAAAGACTAATTCCAGAATATCTAACTAACCACAACCTAGCGATATCATCTAAGCATTCAGCAATCGCTAACTAACCAATCAATCTAACCATTAGCATGCTACTACGATTCTCAAGCAATAACTAAGCATGCTATCAACCAATCAATCTCAACAATAAACTAATCAAACCGTTACTCAGTTTAGACCTGGCCTCCTGCCATGATCCAACCTCCAAGTAACAGGAACATGCATGAAAACAGCTTAGCAAACAATTGACTATAACACACAAAACTATCCTAAATTCCAAGTGGAATTCAAACAAACCAACTCACAAAACTATCCTAAATTACAAGTTGAATTCAAACAAACCAACTCACAAAACTATCCTAAATTCTAAGTGGAATTCAAACAAGCCAACTCACAGTGTTCTTTGCCGATAAGCAGCTGGTTGATCGGAGAGGACGTAGCCAAAACCCAACCTTGACATCTTGAATGGACTGGACTGGAGAACCTCCCCTGATACTGGTCTGGACAGAACTCAACTCGAGCAGAACCTCCCCTAGCTGCTGGACGATTTCTTTGGACTTTCAGCAGAGTATCGAACTTACCTCGACTGAACTGAACCCATGGATATGAACTTGCCTTGGACAGCACCTCCACTTGATCACCATAGAATATGACTTACTTGGACGAATTGATTTGGACAGAGCCTTCCCTAGGCACTCACTCGAAATCAGTACAGAATCTGATCTCGAAAACTCTCTAAAACCCTCGAAAAAGATCGGAACCTCTTGCTTTCTTTTTCTACTTTCTCTCTCTCTCTCTAGGCACGTTTGGGACTGATTTTGAAAGGTCTGGATGAATAAAATGGCAAGGGGTCGAGGGGGTATATATAGGTTACATCAGCGAATCAGATCAAAGTTGGTGGCAGCGCGTGTGTCGCTTCGCATGGCTCCGGACGCATGCGTCGCGGCACCTCGTGCTCCACATGTCACTCAGCAAGTACAGGATGGCTTGCATGAAGACAGCTCGAGCTTCTCGGTTCATTTGTGCGGTTTCGGTCCTTCTGGTGAATTTTCGACCCGCGATCAATCTTGAATATTTTTCCGCTCCCGTTCTGATGCTCTGAATACTTTTAATAAACTCCATAAGGATTCTGAACTTGAATAAAAATATTTCCCGAGCCTTCGGCTTCCCCCAGAAATTCCGCAATACCAAAATTAGGGTTTTCGGCCAACTTCGGGTTTTCCCGTCGTGCTTGCTTCCCGTCATGCTTGCTTCCCATCCTGCTTACTTCCCGTCCTGCTTCCGACTTATAATGTCTCCAGAATAATATTTTACTGATACGAAGATTTTCCGAGAAAACTTCGTGATGAAGAAACGTCGGTCTTAAAAACGTCGAGCTTCTAAGCCGTCGTGCTTCCAAAAATGTGATGCTTCCACAACGACCGTCTGATCAATCTAAGCCACTTCTAAAAATGGTAGAGCAGCTTATCTGACTCCTGGTTCACTCACGATCAATTCTTCAACCATCTCGTACTTTGAAACCTATCAATCGATCCTTATCGCCCGCGATTCGACCACTGAGTTGATGCTCGACCAATCTTCTATTTTCTCTGAACCATGTTAAGTTTGAAATGATCAAAAACTCAACATTCCTTCTCATCTTTTGATTCCCAAAAGCTTGGCTCCAAACTCCGACTTTGTCGATCTCGACCATTTTACCCCGAAGGGCGGGTTATCACATTACCGCTCGCAAGAACATCGCAAAAGTTCTAACGAGCTGGGAGGCTAACTGTTGGGGTCAAAAACGGTCACGACAGAGTCAATGTCTGAAAGTCCGCGGGAAGTATTTTCCAAACAAAAAGTCTCGTATAATTTGAAAATAAGTTCATACGACGTCATTCTCAAATTAGAATATCCAGTTTATTTAACGAACAACTATTGGGAAACAAACGGCAAAACAAAAGAAGGTCGGAGCTTGATCTTATCAGGTCAACTAGCCATGGGGTGAGCTCAGTTTTCCCAGTCCGCCCAAAGACAAGCTCACTTTGTTCTCCTTTGAGTCTAGATCAAAATGGCTTTCGTTTCGCCACAATCGGAGTTTTCGTTGAGATTTTACGAAAGAAACAAAACTCAAGTTCCGTTTCTGCGCGTCGGGCGCCAAGACTTACGTTCTGGGCGCCGGGGGACGAGACTCTCGTTCTGCTCGCCAGGCGCCCAGACTTAATTTCTGGTAGCCGGGCGTCCAGACGAAAGACCCGTTTCTGCTCGCCCGACGACCAGACTCACGATCTGCTCGCCGGGCGCCCAGACTTATGTTCGGGTCACCGGGCGTCCAGACGGACGTCCCGTTTCTGCTCGCAGGGCGACCAATTTCGCGCTCTGCTCGCCGCATGCCCAGACTTATGTTCTGGTCGCCGGGCGTCCAGACGGACGTCCCGTTTCTGCTCGCCGGGCGACCAGACTCGCGTTCTGCTCGTCGGGCGCCCGGACTTACGTTCTGGTCGCCGGACGTCCAGACGAACGTCCCGTTTCTGCTCGTCGGGCGACCAGACTCGCGTTCTGCTCGCCGGGCGCCCAGACTTACGTTCTGGTCGCCGGGCGTTCAGGCAGACGTCCCGTTTCTGCTCGCCGGGCGACCAGACTCACGTTCTGCTTGCCGGGCGACTAGACTTGCGTTCTGCTCGCCGGGCGTCCAGACAGACGTCCCTGTGTCCTAGGCGCCGGGCTGCTGGTATTTCGGCGAGTACGGCCAATTCTTCGTATAACCGTCCTGGCACTACTCAAGTCCTATAGTTTGCATTGACTGGTCTTGGTCAAATTCATATTTTCTATGTCTTGTTTTCAACATTTCTAGTTTCAATGTTGTCTTTTCCAAGAATTCTCTTTATGTTTCTTTGACTCACAAACACTATATATATGTGATGTCTCTCAATGAATAAAACACATCGATTTTTCTTCTTATTTTTTGAGTCTTCTCTCATTGTTCTTTGTCTTAGAACATTCATAGTTTGCTTGGTGAGGCTATCTCCGAGTGAAACACCTTCGTTGTGTTGGACCGGTGCGTCACATCCGGCAACCCTCGAAAACCCTGGTAGTATCTTTGGGCTTCCGCAACCCTTAGTGTCACCCTTCGATCCACTAGTTCTCAATCCACTCGAATCTGAGTTCATATCATCCGTACCGGCAGAGTGATCCGAATCTAGGTTCTATCAAGTGGTATCCGTACCGGAATTTCCTTTGCTGGATTATCTAACTTGCAGATGCGTGCTCTCAATGATTCTATGTCTAACTTGTTGAATGCAGGTTTGGAGGCGATCCATCTTAGGCTGGATGAACTTCAGGGCCGACCAGCTCAGTCCCGAACCAGAACCAGGCGTGACCGCCCAAGGAGACACAGCCGGTCCGACCTTGAGATCCGAGATGAGTCCTATGATGATGATCAGTCCATCAACCGACCAAGGAGAGCTCCTAGACAACAAAACCAAGGTGATGTCAATCCATTTGGTAGAAATGAAAGAACTGATAATAGATTGGGTGGGTTGAAATTGAAAATTCCAAGTTTTGATGGCAAGAATGATCCGGATGCTTTTCTTGAATGGGAAAGAAAGATTGAACTTGTTTTTGATTGTCAAAACTTTTCTGATATTAAAAAGGTTAGACTTGCTGCTACTGAGTTTACTGGCTATGCTATTAACTGGTATGATCGAGTTGTGACTAGCAGGAGAAGAGCAGGTCAGGCGCCAGTTGATACATGGGATGAGCTTTCCATGCTGATGCGGAGACGCTTTGTTCCCAACCATTACCACAGAGATCTACACCATAAACTCAGGCGTTTGCTTCAAAGTTCTAAGTCAGTTGAGGACTACCACCAGGAGATGGAGACCTTGATGATCAAGGCTGATGTAGAAGAGCCCTTAGACGCCACCATGGCTAGATTTCTCACCGGGCTCAACCGGGACATACAAGACCGCATGGAGCTGGAAGACTATGACAGCATGGAACAGATGCTACACAAGGCCGTGCTGATTGAACAACAACTCAAAAGAAAAGGTCTCTCCAAACCGACCTTTGCTTCAAAACCGACCTTTGCTTCCAAGCCAAACTATCAAGACAAGGGTAAGTCTTCTTCCACAACAAATACAGCTTTTAAGACTAATGTCCCTGCTCGTGTTGATAGAGAAAAGAAAGAAGAGGCTCCCAAACGAACAAGAGACATCCAATGCTTCAAGTGTCATGGCCTTGGCCACTATGCCAACCGATGTCCAAACCAAAAGGTGATGGTGCTCTTGGAGAATGGAGAAGTCGAATCTGAAGAAGACAAGGAGGATCTCGGACCAGTTTATGATACTGATGATGAGGAAGAAGCACTTGACTTCCCAGCTCATGGTCCCCTTCTTGTTACTAGAAAGACTTTGGACGACACCTTTGATCCCATCTTTGATGAGGAGGCCGATGGCGTGATCGATGAGTTTTGCTCGACCTTTGTGGAGAGCTCTGGTCCGATCTATGATGAGGATGTTATTGATGAGCCGAGCCAAGGTTCACTACTGGTTACTAGGCGTGCCTTGAGTGTCCAACCCAAATCTAATGAAAAAGAACAAAGGGAGAATCTCTTTTACTCTAGATGTCTCATTTCTGATATAGTTTGTTCTTTGATTATTGATGGAGGCAGTTGCACTAATGTGGCCAGTGACACTCTTGTAAAGAAACTTGGGCTTGTTACTCGGCCTCTTTCTCGTCCTTTTCAGGTTGGAGTGGCTCAATGAGGCTGGAGAACAATATGTGAAGGAGCAAGTCACAGTCCCACTCTCCATTGGCCGATATGAGGATGAGGTTGTGTGCAATGTGCTACCCATGGATGCTTGCCATGTTCTCTTGGGCCGGCCTTGGCAATTTGACAAAAAGGCAGTGCATGATGGCTTCACAAACAGGCACTCGTTTGATCACAAAGGAAAGAAGATCACTTTGGTGCCTTTGTCACCTTCGGAAGTCCATCAAGACCAGGTCCAACTTAAGGAGAACCGAAACCAAGACTCTAAGGCTGATAAACCTGAGACAAGTACCAGAAACTCCAACTTCTTTGTCAAAGAAAGTCAGGTAAGGAAGTTTCTTTGCTCTCAAAAGCCATTTCTCCTACTTGTTTATAAAGAGTCTCTTTTGGCCTCATCTTCTTCTGACCTTGCACCGGAGATTCCGAGTGAGTTTTTAGGTATCTTGCAGGATTATTCTGATGTGTTTCCAGAAGAAAATCCCAAAGGATTGCCACCAGTGAGAGGCATTGAGCATCAGATCGATCTCGTCCCGGGCGCCTCTCTTCCGAACCTACCAGCGTACCGCACCTATCCGGTCGAGACCAAGGAGCTGGAGAAACAGATCAACGACCTGCTTGAGAAGGGATACATCAGAGAGAGTCTCAGTCCCTGTGCAGTGCTTGTTCTACTTGTACCAAAGAAGGATGGCTCCTGGAGGATGTGTGTGGACTGCCGGGCCATAAACAACATCACGGTAAAGTATCGACATCCTATCACTCGCCTTGATGATATGCTTGATGAACTCCATGGTTCTAAGTACTTTTCTAAGATAGATTTGAAAAGTGGCTATCATCAGATTAGGATGAAAGAAGGTGATGAATGGAAAACAGCCTTTAAAAAAAAACTAGGTTTGTATGAGTGGCTTGTCATGCCCTTTGGTCTCACAAATGCACCTAGTACTTTCATGCGCCTAATGAATCATGTCTTGAGGTCTTTTATTGGCCATTTTGTTGTAGTTTACTTTGATGACATTCTTATTTACAGCAAAAGCCTTGATGAGCACAAACAGCACCTGAAATCTGTTCTTGAAGTCCTTAGGAAGGAACATTTGTTTGCTAACCTTGGAAAATGTTCTTTTGGCACAGATCATGTGGTCTTTCTAGGTTTTGTTGTAGGTGCAGATGGCTTGAGAGTGGACGAGCAGAAGGTCCAAGCAATCCGAGACTGGCCAATTCCGACCACCATTGGTGAAGTGAGAAGCTTCCATGGCCTTGCTGGCTTCTATAGGCGATTTGTTCAAAACTTCAGTACCTTGGCCGCTCCTCTCACTGAAGTGATCAAGAAGAACGTGGGGTTCAAATGGGGACCAGCTCAAGAAGAAGCATTCGAAATCCTTAAAGGGAAGTTGACTAATGCCCCTTTACTTGTACTTCCAGATTTTTCTAAAGCTTTTGAGATCGAATGTGATGCTTCTGGTGTTGGTATTGGTGCTGTGTTGATGCAGGAAGGAAAACCAGTAGCTTATTTCCGTGAGAAGCTTGGTGGTGCCATGCTCAACTACCCCACATACGACCAGGAACTCTATGCCTTGGTGAGAGCCCTTCAAACGTGGCAGCACTATCTTTGGCCTAAGGAGTTCATCATCCACACTGACCATCAGTCTCTAAGACATCTTAAGGGTCAGCAGAAGCTCAACAAGAGGCATGCTCGTTGGATGGAGTTCATTGAAACATTCCCTTATGTGATCAAGTACAAACAAGGTAAGGAGAATGTTGTGGCCGATGCATTGTCTCGAAGGTATACTCTTCTCTCAGCCCTTGAAACTAAATTACTTGGCTTTGAATTTATCAAGGATCTTTATGCCTCTGATCAGGACTTTAAAGAGATTTTTCGAAAATGCACCAAGGTTGCTTATGGGAAATACTTTCAAAGTTCTGGTTTCTTATTCTTTGATAACCGTTTGTGTGTGCCCCAATGTTCTTTGAGGGAGTTGTTTCTCAGGGAAGCTCATGGAGGAGGACTTATGGGACACTTTGGTGTCAAGAAGACTTACAAGGCTGTTCATGACCACTTCTATTGGCCGAGTTTGATGAAAGATGTTGAGAGGATCTGTAGCCGATGTGTGGTGTGCAAGAAGTCTAAGCCTAAAGTATCAAACCACGGTTTGTACTCAGCTCTACCCATTCCTTCTCATCCTTGGGTAGACATTTCTATGGATTTTGTGCTTGGTTTGCCTAGGTCCAAAGCTGGACGAGATTCTATCTTTGTGGTTGTAGATAGGTTATCAAAAATGGCTCATTTCATTCCTTGCCACAAAACTGATGATGCTGTGCAAGTTGCAGATTTATTCTTTAAGGAAGTTGTTAGATTGCATGGAATGCCTAAGACCATTGTCACTGATCGTGATGCTAAGTTCCTTAGCTATTTTTGGAAGACTTTGTGGTCTAAGCTAGGTACTAGATTGATGTTCTCTACAACTTGTCATCCGCAAACTGATGGGCAAACTGAAGTAGTTAATCGAACCTTGTCTGCTTTGCTTAGATCTTTGGTTAAAAAGAATCTTAGAACTTGGGAAGAATGTTTGCCTCATGTTGAGTTTGCTTATAACCATGCATTGCATTCAGCTACTAAGTTTTCTCCTTTTGAGGTTGTTTATGGATTTAATCCTTTGTCTCCACTTGATCTTTTACCTTTGCCTTTGAGTGAACGAGTTAGTACAGATGGCAAGAGGAAGGTGGACACGATCAAGAAGCTGCATGAACAGGTCCGGGCCAACATTGAAGCCAAGACCAAAGGCTACAAACGACTTGCAGACAAGAAGAGAAAAGAAGTGATCTTCAAGGAAGGTGATCTTGTTTGGGTCCATTTGAGGAAGGAACGATTCCCGGAACAAAAGAAGTCCAAACTCATGCCCCGGGTCGATGGTCCATTCCAGATTCTCAAGAAACTCCATGACAATGCTTACCAGCTTGATCTTCAGGGTAAGTATGATATCTCTTCAAGTTTTAATGTTTCTGATTTATCTCCTTTTCTTGCAGATGATCCGGATTTGTGGTCAAATCTTTTTGAAGAGGGAGGGAATGATAGAACCCAGGACCTAGACCAGGACTTGGAGCAGACTCAGGACGATCAGATCAGTCCATCTGAGGTTCAGCCACTCAGCCGTACCAGATCAACGGACAAAGCCGTATACCGGATCGACCCGAGTGCACCCGGACGCGACCTAAGAATGGATCCACGACCTGAGGACCGAATCAGCCGACCCACAGGCGTTCTTCCCCGACCCATTCGTCATTCCAGAGCCAACAGTCAAGCCAGAACCCATGATCATCATGAAGAATCAGATTCCGGACTTAGCCTATCTTTCTTGGCCCGTTTGGGACGTACCGCACGACCGGATCAGGCCAATATCGACTTTTCCGACCACTTTGATGATTTTATGATGATCGATGCATCCAACTTCTCCAAAGGGATGTTACTTAGGCTCTCTGAAGATTTGGGTCGAGCTATCTCTTCATCCGTTCATGGATCATCGATGATCAACCATGCGGGCAGCCTTGCGTCCGTCCTTCTCCTTACCGCGGACGACCTGATCATCACAGCATGAACCTGGACACATCATGAACCTGGACAGTCAATGAACATTGCCAAGTCTTCATCAATTTCCGCACATTGACTGGTCTTGGTCAAATTCATATTTTCTATGTCTTGTTTTCAACATTTCTAGTTTCAATGTTGTCTTTTCCAAGAATTCTCTTTATGTTTCTTTGACTCACAAACACTATATATATGTGGTCTCTCAATGAATAAAACACATCGATTTTTCTTCTTATTTTTTGAGTCTTCTCTCATTGTTCTTTGTCTTAGAACATTCATAGTTTGCTTGGTGAGGCTATCTCCGAGTGAAACACCTTCGTTGTGTTGGACCGGTGCGTCACATCCGACAACCCTCGAAAACCCTGGTAGTATCTTTGGGCTTCCGCAACCCTTAGTGTCACCCTTCGATCCACTAGTTCTCAATCCACTCGGATCTGAGTTCATATCATCCGTACCGGCAGAGTGATCCGAATCTAGGTTCTATCAGATTACTTTCTTGGAAAAATCGTAAAAACGTCCAAGGTCTAAAGAACGGCCCGAAAAGGTCCAAACACGACCAAACGGCCCGTTTACGTTTTTTTAATCTGATTCGAGATAACTATGACGGTTTGTGTTTATCTTTACGTAACAAGATAAATGCCAAGTTTCCAAAAGATAAATGTCAAGTTTCCCGAAGATAAATGTGAAGTTTCCCGATAGACATGAAGATCGACGAAAATCGAAAAGCCCGATTCGTGAGAGATATGGCCCAAAGGGAGGATAGACCGTGTTAAGGAGGAGTATATAAAAAAGCTTGGGGCAAGGAGCAGAGGGATATATCATAAATCATGGTAGAAAAATCTAGAGAGAGAGAGCAGATCTGAAACCCTAGATTTAGAGAGCTTAGAACTTAGGTGGTTAGACTAGCAAGGCATGACCTAGAATGTTTGTCCGCCTCTTGTTCTATTTTCATCTTGTCGGAAAGATCTAACGATTCTTTTAGTTAAAGTTCCGCACATAGAAACCCTAGGCATTATTCTCGACATGCCCGTTTCTATGACCAACGCTCATACTAGACGAACTCCGCCAGGCAGTTCGATCTCTTGATCAATCCTTTCTAACTGAACTACGTCCGACTTGATCCTCAAAAGGAGTACGTAGGCAGCCTTTCATAAGGTCCAGTCCCAAATCTTAACAACACCTTTTTCGTATGGTTTTCGTCTTTTGTTATCGAGCTGCGACTCAATTAGGTTTAAGGTTTTGAGATGGCAAGAACTCGGAAAATCGCCGACAGTTCTCGCAGTCAAAGCTTTTACGATCTTTTGTAATAATCGCAATGTTCTTACACGAATTCGAAATATAGATCTACTTTACGAAAAACTCGTTTTGTTATCTTTCTAGATTTTCTGCATTTGTTCGGTCACTTGTCGTTGGCTATCGCAGAAAATCCGGACCTTCAGGGAAAGTCGGGTTAACTTGGCTTTCCTCCGTTTTTTATTCATTAAAATCGACGGTGTGAATTTCGGTTCCCACAAACTAGATGATCCTTGTCGGCATCGAAACCTGTTGAAATTGAAACTAATAAGAGATTCAGAGAAGAGAGATGAGGAGTGAAAGGGATCAGAGAAGACTACTTGTGTGTTCAGAAACTTGTTTGAGTGAATCCATTTGTCCTTTGATCGATACTCCCAAGCTAAAGCCTGCACTTTTATTTTTATGTTAAGAAATGAGGTTAGTAGAGGAGAATGTCAGATAAAATTTGTTAAGTTGTGGACTAGATGAATTTGGTGTTAAGCTAGGATATTGCATAATGAACTTCTGTGATTAGGAATGTTTGGATATGAATTGCGAACCCGTAGAGTGATGATTTCAATGTATTGAATCCTTGAGTCCCTACTATTTTCAAACCTTTTCCAGAGACTACTGAGTTTTGCTTGAGGACAAGCAAAAGAGTAAGTCTGGGGGAGTTGATATACCATGGATTTCACCCATTTTCTACCATGGTATAATGATATTTTAATATATATATATATATATAATATGTTTTCTAGCCTATTAGGTATGTTTTTAGGTTCAGGAGTGTTTCATGATGAAGTGATGCTTTTAGAGCATTTTGGAGCACAAGAGATATTACACCCGAGTTGACCAATCAAGAGCAAGTCGGAGGTCAACATTCAAAGACGAATCGATCGATACTCATCTATAGTTGTCGATCGATGTAGCTGTGAAGACTCGCGTACTCAAGATTATAATCGATCGATACACCTCCAGTGATGTCGATCGATATCAAAGACGAAATGCTTGAAATGGAATAGCTGACTACTTGACAAAGGCTTCACCAAATTACGAGATTTCCCCTGACGAGTTTTTAACCTATTAGAAATGATTAAATACCATGCCTAAGTATGTTTGATGGCAAGCAAGCAAGAGGGAGAGTGTGAAAGAAATAGCTAGAGTTTTACAGTTTTCAGTTTTGTTTTAAGTTCTAAGAGAGATTGGAGAGAGATTTGTGATTGAACTCCTTTTGTTTTCTATTCTCTTTCTAATGCAATTTCTTTACCTATCTTGTGTTATGAATTGCTTAGTCATGTCTGAGTAGTCTACTTGTTAGATCTAGGGATTAAATAGGTTAAAGCAATAGCCTCAAACTATAGATTGCTGAGTTGTGATATTAATCGAATGGATTGAACTCTATGCTTGTTCTAGAGTAGCTAACTAGAACATAGATCACTATGACATTTTGAGTCTTGAATTATCTATTTGAAATAACTTGTCTCCCGTTGAGAAGAGCGACAGCTCCTCCTTGAGACTTAGTGTTCATTTTCGGCTCGCGCCTAGGCCTAGCTAGAAGCAGTCGATCGATATCCCGACTGGACAAACGATCTGCGTTGCGAAAGGTGTATCGCTCGATATCCCTATAGGATTATCATCGACACTTTTCTTTGGTCAACAGACGACAGTTGAGATCACGAGATCTAGTTAGTTAACCAGGGAGACATCACTGATTGTTAAGCGGCTGAGTTCTATATCATGCAAACAACTTATTAGGCATCTATAGCTATATAATTTCCCATACCTGAATTCAAACCCTATGTCTAGCACTCTTCCTTATCTTATAAAAACCCTTATCATATTGTTAGTGGAGCAACTACCTTGCTCAATTAGAATTGTTATTTTACATTTTCATCATTAAAACCAAACTTCACGTAGGATTGGTTAATTGATTAGATTTAATTGGTTCCCTAACTCCTTGTGATTCGATCCCTAAGTACTACAACTGAACCTCTTATTTGATAGAATAAGTCACTCCTTAGGGTAATTTGAGTGGTATCAAAGACTTGTATATATACTGGAGTCTTGGATATGATTTACTCTTAAAGTATATTGCTTCTTGTTGTGGTCAGTGTTGGGGAAAAATATCCATGCATAGGTTTTCTCCAGCTTCCGGATAAGCCCTTGAAGAACGGATCCTTTATTCAAAAATGACTCAAGGCCGGATCTCCGCTCAAGAATGACGCAAGGCCCGACCCCCTTGATAGGCCCGAAGGCCGCGATCGGGCCTGCCCCTTGAGGAAAAATGGAAGTTTCCTATCTAAGGGGAAACTTCTATTTTTACTAAATTGGAAGAATTCTAATACCTACAGCCGACATCTACAACTATAAAAGGGGAACCCAAATCCTAGAATAAGGGATCGACTATTCTAGACTAGGATATTAGGGTTAGGCGGCTAGAACTAGGGTTCATACACCATAAAACGTTGTAGTCCCTTTCCAATACACTCAATAACACATCTCCTTGTCTTAATTTCTCTGAGAAACTCTTATTCTCTTAGTGTTCCGTAGTACTTAAACGACTCTACACAAAAATACCATAACAGTTTGGCGCTAGAAGAAGGGAAGTAATCCAACTACGTGACGATGACACTAGCTAGGAGAAGAAGACACTTCTCAAGTTACGATGACTCTGAAGGAAGCCGAGCTCCTCAGCCGACTGGAAGACCTTCAAAGTCAAGTCACCAATCTCCACAAATCTCAAGAGACGACATCTGGAGATCATGGGCTTCGTCAAGATGTTCAGAACCTAAAGGAGCAGCTCGGGGAACATTCCAAGCAACTGCAACAAAGTTCCGAGAAGCTAGAGGCGATGGAGGCCGAGAACCTTGTTCTCCAAGAGGAGAACCAAGCCCACGACGAAAACGGTCTCAAATGTAAGAGATTCCAAGATAGGGTTCGTCCCATGGCATCGCTCAACACTCCTAACGACGATGGCGAAGCACCCCACCGACCTGACGCTGCGACTCAAGAGCCCGATAGCCACGAGACCACTCGAGGTTCACCATCGCGGAGATATGGTGAACGAGCAATCATCCAAGACGGAGGTGGAGAATTTGACTGCTCGGCTTCGAGAGGAGAAGGACAACGCCTTGTCTGAAGGGAAGGAGCTCAAGTCTCTCCAACTCAAGCTGAAGAATTCAAAGGAGACGGAGGCTGCTACTGCTGCGGAGAATGCCACCATGAATTCAAGGGCTTTTTGCAAAAGTGACTCAAAACTTGAAGTCAAACAGAAAACTAACATTTTCTTTTGACTCATTTTTTTTTGAGTATTTAACCCCACTCCTGCATTTTATCTACGATAATGCCATTAACTTTTTATTTTTTTTTGTTTTCGAAAATGGCTTCTTTACTATCTCAACCTCATATTCTTCAAGTATTTACAATATTGCCACTGCCATGAATAGTGGGAACAACCTTGTACGAACTGTTTGGAGCTTTTAATGTCCTTTAATGCACGTAAATCTCTTTACACTCTCTCTGTTTCAATTGTTATGAACTAAAACCAACATTTCTTTCACTTTCTCTCCATATTCATCCAAAAAACTCAAGCTTTTGATTCAAAATATGGGCGATGGTTGACAGAGCCATATTTCTTTCGTTTTGACTTACAGTTGCTTTCGTTTGAGGTTATGGGTGGTTGGAGAAGACCATGTGTGCAAACGAAGTCATCTCACCTAGTTTAAGGTACGAATTTGAATTTTTTTCAAAATCTGTTCGCGTAGAAGACTTACAAGTAAGTCATCTGTATGTAGAAGACGTACTGATGAGTCTTCTGGTCAAACGGACGACTTAAACTAAGTCGTCCAGCTTTGTTTGTTGAAAAAAAACACTCCAGACGACTTATATATAAGTCGTCTACGAGAAACAGGCTAGTTTTGCATTTGACCGAATCGTGTCAGATCTTTGACTATGTCTGGACGACTTATAATTCAGTCGTCTCTGGGAAAGTTAAAATTTCAATATTTTATTAAACTAGACGACTTAATTCAATATTTTATTAAACTAGACGACTTACGTGTAAGTCGTCTTAGGTTAGTTTTGTAATTGAAAAATAAAACTTCATAATTTAACTTTTACCAGACGACATAATATAAAGTCGTCCCGTCAGAAGACTTAATTTAAAGTCGTCCGGGGAAAGCAAAGTCGTCCAGAATTTTCCCCAATTTTCTGGTCAAACCTTGCTTATCCCGGACGACCTTAAATTAAGTCGTCTAGCTGGACGACTTTTAGTTAATTCGTCTGGAGAAAGTTAAATTTCAAGTTTTATTTTTCAATTACAAAACTAACCGAGGACGACTTACATGTAAGTCATCTATTTTGAATAAAATATTGAAATTTTTACTTTCCAGAGACGACTGAATTATAAGTCGTCCAGAAATAGTCAAAGATCTGACACGATTCGGTCAAATGCAAAACTAGCCCGTTTCTCGTAGACGACTTATATATAAGTCGTCTGAATTTTTTTTTTTAACAAACAAAGCCGGACGACTTAGAATTATGTCGTCCCTTTTAATTTTCAATTGCAAAAGTGACCTCTTTAGACGACTTACCTTTAAGTCTTCTGGACGACTTAATTCTAAGTCGTCTGCGATAATGTTTATTGAACTTCTTCATTTTCTCTATGTTTACTAATATGTTTTATTTTGAATATTTGCAGATGAATTTTAAGTTACATGCAGTGTATGGAGAATGGTTGTTGAGAGATTTCCGTTGGGATTTTGTGGTTGATGATCTCAAAGGAGCAAGATTGTTTTTATTGAATGAAGATTCAACACATGCTGAACTTGTTGCAATGGCTCAAGAAGATTATAACCTGGACATGAGATCAGTGACTGTGGAGATTAGCTACTCATTACCAGCAGAAATGATAATGACTCCAGGCAGTCCTCCCATTCATGTTACAAGTGATAGACAAGTTCGAAACTTGCTCGAGATACTCAAAACGCATAGAGTATGTCTTTGTGTATCAAGCCGCAACAAGGTGGAAACGGTTTCAGAGAAAAGAGAAGAAGCTGGTGAATGGGAAGAAGATGTTGGTGATAATGATGAAGCTGGTGAATGGGAAGAAGATGTTGGTGATAATGATGAAGCTGATGAATGTTTTGAAGATGTTGGTGATGGGGAGGAGGAAAATGGGGAGGAGGAAAATGGGGAGGAGGATGCTGATAACACTATTGTTGGTGAAACGGATCAGAATGGTGGGGATTACAGTCTTTATGGAAAGGTTCAAGATGAGGACGAGGAAGATGATGATAATATTTGTTTTGAAGAAATTGAAAAGACATATGCTAAGACAAATGCTATTGAAGGAGGAAAATCGGATTGTACCAGCATCTATGTCAACCAGAGTTTTGTTAGCAAGGATGCACTGCTTTCAGAGCTGCGGTTGACAGCAGTGAGGGGTAAGTTTTCTTTCAGAATATACAAATCATCAAAAACTCTCCTTGTGGCAACATGTCGGGTTAGCGGTTGTGGATGGAAGATCAGAGCGAGTGTGAAACATGGGCCAAACACGTTTTGGGTAACAAAGTATGTGGAAAAACATTTATGCTCAATTGGAGACCGAATCGCTCAGCGGAGACACTGTACTCCAAAGTATGTTGGTAGTCTTTTCATTGATCGTGTTGGAATCATTGATGGGATAACTCCACAGCATATCACTGATGCAATGAGAACATGTTTGGCATGACGCTTGATTACACCACTTCATACAGAGCACTGTTATATGCACAAAAATTGGTGAGAGGATCAGCAGAAGAAGGGTATTCGCGTCTGCCTTCATATCTCGAGCAAATCTCCATTGCAAATCCTGATTCTATCACGGCTATAGAACTTGATTCTATGAAAAGATTTAAGTATCTATTTCTCTCTTTTGGAGCTTCTATCAAAGGTTTTAAGTATCAGAGAAGGGTCATTGTGGTGGATGGAACTCACCTAAGTGGAAAGTATGGAGGTGTTATGTTAGTTGCAGCCGCACAAGATGGCAATTTTCAGATATTCCCATTGGCTTTTGGGATCGTGGATGCTGAAGATGAACCTTCTTGGGAATGGTTTTTCACAAAATTGGCTAGTTGTATATCTCATGACAAGCCTCTGGTGATAGTCTCCGACCGGCACGCGGCCATTAAAAGTGCGTGTGAGAAGGTGTTTCCTTGGGCAACCCGAGGAATATGTTATTATCACCTTCAAGATAACATTGTCAAAAAGTTTAAAGGGAAACATCTCATGTACTTGGTGAAAGGGGCTGCTTATGCGCACACGGTTTACGATTTTGACCGGTACATGGCTGAGATACGGAGTGCAAACCCGGAACTTGCAACGTATTTGGAGAAGGCCGACGCCAGGCTATGGTCAAGGGTTTATTGTAAGGGGAACAGGTTCAACATAAAAACAAGCAACATCGCTGAATCTATTAATTCCGCACTGAAGCGAGCAAGAGGATTTCCGATTCCGTTCCTGCTGGAGTTCATAAGGCAGAAGTTAGGAAAATGGTATTGGAAAAGGAGACAAGATGCTTTGAGTCTCCCAACTGAACATAGCCGGGGTGTTGAATACTTGCTTGCTGTTCGATCAGAGATAGCGGATACGATGACGGTCGAACCAATTGATGGATGGCGTTTCTTTGTCAAAGGTGGCAAAATGGACTGTGTGGTTGATTTGGAACATGTAAAGTGTGATTGTGGTGTCTATGGAGTGGAGAAAATACCTTGCTCTCATGCTATAGCTGCTGGAACACATGCTGGTTTGCATATCTCCACACTTGTATGTCCACTTTACTCAAAGAATCATCTGTATGCAGGATACTCAGAGAATATATATCCTATCGTGTCACAACATATTGAGGAACGAGAATGCTTTCCTCCAGACGTAAAGCGTGGTCCGGGGAGACAGAAGAAATCAAGATGGCAATCTTGGTTGGAGCTATCTAGGATGAGAGGACACAAACCCAGGAAGAAACACAGGGCACGGAGATGCTCAAACTGCAAGGAAACTGGCCATACGAAACCACAATGTACACAACCAGTTGACTAGTTGTCCAGACGACCTAAATTTAAGTCGTCCAGTCTTGATTACCCGTCCAGACGACTAATTGTTAAGTCGTCCAGTGTTTCGTCTACCAGATAACCTTCAAGTAAGTCGTCCAGAAGACCTTCTACTATCCCTTCAAGTGTATTTTTTTAGACGACCTTTTACTAAGTCGTCCAGTGTATTTTATTTTTAGACTACCTTCTACTACCCCTTCAAGTGTATTTTTTTAGACGACCTTTTACTAAGTCGTCCAGTGTATTTTATTTTTAGACTACCTTCTACTATCCCTTCAAGTGTATTTTTTTAGATGACCTTTTACTAAGTCGTCCAGTGTATTTTATTTTTAGACTACCTTCTACTATCCCTTCAAGTGTATTTTTTTTAGACGACCTTTTACTAAGTCGTCCAGTGTATTTTATTTTTAGACTACCTTCCAGACGACTTATTTTTAAGTCGTCCAGCTGGAAAACCTTCCAGACGACTTATTTGTAAGTCGTCCAGCTGGAAAACCTTCTAGACGACTTATTTGTAAGTCGTCCAGCTGGAAAACCTTCCAGGCGACTTATTTGTAAGTCGTCCAGCTGGAAAACCTTCCAAACGACTTATTTGTTAGTCGTCCAAACCTACCAGACGACTTATATATTTACAAATCTATACAAAGACAAGTTCAAATAAATCATACACAAGTTAGAAAATCTATACAACGACAAGTTCAAATACAAATACACAAATCATACACAAGTTAGAAAATCTATTCAAAGACAAGTTCAAAGCCATACACAAATCTAATCATACATGCCCACGAACATATCACCATCCTCATTATATTTCAAATGCTGATCAACAAGCTCCGTCCATATAACCACCGCCATATTATCCCTCATATTCTTCACATTGGACCTAACAAAGTCTTTAGGGCTAAAGGGGACCCCAAGAGCATGACATTCAATGTACTTTAGAGCGTACACGCCACAATCACCATTGTTGGCCGTGGGTACATCTTTCAGCCGTCTCTCATATGTGTATCGCTCCAACCCGTATTTAACCCTTCCTTCGTTGGTTTCTGCGCACTCAACAAGCAGATAAGGGACCATCTCGAGAAAAGGCTCCATTATCTCATCCCATGCTTCTGGTATGGTACATGTAGGTATGCTGTCCCAGACGACTATGTGCCTGTTAGGGATCGATATCCAAATAGCAACCCAATGTTTGTTGTCCAAGTTCACTGGCGCATAGATATCATCAATGTCCTCCCCCCACTTCTTGTTTGACTGGCAAAATGAAGGCATTGATCCGTCATAAAAACTCGACGCCCCACCAGGTAGCATTCTTCCTAAACCTTTGTGATCAGGTTGCGATGCTTTGAAGAACAGATACTGGTCTCTCCAAGACTGGGAAAAGTTGTGATCCAGGAAGCACATTCGCTCGCTCCGGAAAGCTTGTGGGTTCTCCTGATACCTCTGCCTCAGCACATTAATCCAAGCATCTATATGCTGCATATAAAATAATACAAGTTAGAACCTTCCAGACGACTTTTATTTAAGTCGTCCAAACCTACCAGACGACTTATTTGTAAGTCGTCCAGCTGGAAAACCTTACAGCGACTTATTGGTAAGTCGTCCAGCTGGAAAACCTTCCAGACGACTTATTGGTAAGTCGTCCAGCTGGAAAACCTTCCAGACGACTTATATATTTACAAATCTATACAAAGACAAGTTACCAGACGACTTAAAGATAAGCAGAAGACTTACTACGTCTTCCAGCCATTCTTGGGGTGTCCGGAGGATGTGATACCACCAAGTTGGTGATGTACGTGGTTTGTCCTCTTGCTTAGTGAAATAATGACTGCAAACTAAAAAGCAATCAGTTTTGGTAGACTAAATCAAGCTATTATGGGTAAAGCAATCACTTACGGATCAGTTTTCAACCAATCAGCGAGCTCCTTCAACTTAGGTATGTTTAGTGTGGGAAATGAATTATACTTTGCCACTCTAAGGAGTTTCTTTCTCTCTGCCGTATAAGGAGATATCTGCGTGGGAGCAGGTTTCTTCGTTCGTTCACTCCTTGCACGCACAGAAGCAGTGGGAGCTGTTTTGTCCAATACAACCAGGCTCGGTTCTGAAACTGGAACGCTTGGATCGGTGGAAGCGAAGCTCGGTTGTTGATCGTTGGAAGCGAAGCTCGGTTGGTAAGTGGAAGTGAGAGGAACAATCTCTTTGGAGGTGACACCATCTGCTTTATCCTCCGGCAAGATCTTATATACCGAGATTGCCTCATCTGCTGTATCCTCTGGCAACAATCTCTGCAATAAAAGTTGCACACAAGTTAACCCTGGACGACTTAAATAAAAGTTGTCTGGACGACTAGTTGACCACGGACAACTAGTCGTCCAGACAACTTTTATTTAAGTCGTCTGGACAACTAGAAGGCCCTGGACAACTTTTATTTAAGTCGTCTTGATACTAACCTCTTTGGGCAGAGGAGGAGGCTGTTTCTTTTGAGGAGTAGGCTGTTTCGTTTGAGGAGAAGGTTGTTTCTTTTGAGGAGTAGGCTTTGCCTTTTGAAGAGTAGGCTGTTTCTTTTGAGGAGTAGGCTTTGCCTTTTGAGGAGTTGGCTGTCTGGTTTGAGGAGTAGGATGATTGGTTTGAAGTGTAGGCTGATCCTTTTGAGGAGTAGGCTGTCTGGTTTGAGGAGTAGGCTGATTGGTTTGAGGTGTAGGGGTAGCCTGTTTGTTACTAACCCCGGTTTCTGTGGCTTGAGGGTTAGGCTGTTTGTTACTAACCCCGGTTTCTTTGGCTTGAGGGGTAGCCTGTTTGGTTAGAGGTGTAGGGGTAGCCTGTTTGTTACTAACCCCGGTTTCTGTGGCTTGAGGGGTAGGTTGTTTGTTACTAACCCCGGTTTCTTTGGCTTGAGGGGTAGCCTGATTGGTGACACCAACCTTCTTCTCCACAGCTTCCAATCTATCGGACATCTTCCTAATCTCCCTGATGCACTTCTTAAACCCATCTTTCATCATTTCAACTACGTTAGAGGTGTAGGAGTTGAACATATTTTCCAACTCCTCTCTGGTCACCCAACTAGCCTCTTCTCTAGCCTCTTCTCTAGCCTCTTTAGGAGCCTCTTTAGGAGCCTCTTTAGGAGCCTCTTTACGAGCTTTCTTCCAAGGTCTCTGATTGTCTTCCTCCTCCTCCTCCACCTCCACCACAACCATCTCTTTGGCTCTTTTCGATGGAGTCACAACCTTAGGTTTTGTACCAGTGATTTCCCAGCAATCCATGGTCCACTTCTACGGTCTCCGATCATACATGACTTTAATGATGTTCTCCGCGGGCACGTCCTCAACCTCAGAGTCCCATTTTGGCCACATTTCACTAATGTCCTTCTCAACAAAGTTGATCACGCGGGTCTGCAGTAAATAGAAGAAGAATCGAGTTAGATATTTGAAACAAAATACTAAATACACGACTTAATTATAAGTCATCTACTAAGTCGTCCAGCTGGACGACCTTCCAGACGACTTATTATAAGTCGTCTACTAAGTCGTCCAGCTGGAAGACCTTCCAGACGACTTATTATAAGTCGTCTACTAAGTCGTCCAGCTGGAAGACCTTCCAGACGACTTATAATAAATCGTCTACTAAGTCGTCCAGCTGGAAGACTTTCCAGACGACTTATTATAAGTCGTCTACTAAGTCGTCCAGCTGGAAGACCTTCCAGACGACTTATAATAAGTCGTCTACTAAGTCGTCCAGCTGGAAGACTTTCCAGACAACTTAATTAAGTGAAGATGGAAAGGTACCTGACTCAAGATAGCAGCTTTCATGAATCTGCGGCCTTTGCTGCCCTCGTAAGCCAGAATCGGTGGAAGCGGTGGAAGCGGACTGTTTCTGGACTACCAATACTAGCACCCATTCCCGGCAGAGCTGTGTACGCCCAGACCTGAAGAACTTGTATAAACCCATCCACGGTGTAACAGCCAGTAAGGTCTTTGTTCCGCAAAGAGTCCATCAGCACCTTAAACGCGACTCTCCCCCATGGATAATTCTCAAACCGTTCTAAATCCATCACTAGCCTTGCCAGAGTAGATCGTGTAGCGGTTGAAAACTTTCTCCCTTCAATGAATCCAGTGAAGATGGAAAGGTACGCGAGCCGCTTGCGATCTTCCGTGGACCAATCCCCGCATCTCTTCAGTGCTGCTACTATCTGATCAGTAGTTGGCCCAGCTTCCAGATGAACTCCCATCATCCCCCAGAAAGAAACCATCTCTGGGGTAACTTCACATTATGGTGTCTCAAGGTCCTCGATGTACTCGCAGTTTAGACCAGTGAGGTTTTTAAACTCTAACAGTGAAAACCTCACAGGTTCTAGACCAACGAGAGACCACATCTCGTACTTCTTCTTAATGTCCAGCTTTAAACAGAGCATGTGGTGAACCAGCCTTGAAGCCCAACCAAATCCCTGCTCCTTGAACTTGATGAAAACTCCCAATCTCGACCCTTGAGCTCTTCAAATTCATCATCAGTGAGAGCTTCCCTAAGAGCAGTATGCAACCTGTTGTTATCCGTATGATACGAAATGCTATGCTGGGGTTCTGGCTCTTCCCCTAATGTGTATAACCTACGGGGGAGTTCTGGAATATCCATCCTTTTTGTCTGCAAAATAATCAAAGACAACAATAGAAGTCAGAACACAAGCTAAATCAATCACGCCTTAATTGTTACTCTAGACGACTTAGTAGACGACTTTAATATAAGTCGTCTGGAAAGTCGTCCAACTGGACGACTTAGTTGACGACTTATATTTAAGTCGTCTGAAAAGTCTTCCAAATGGACAACTTATATTTAAGTCGTCTATTAAGTCGTCCAGTTGGAAGACTTTCCAGACGACTTACTTACAAGTCTTCCAGTAGAAAAATTTCAAGCGGACCTGATTAGTCGCAGAAGGAGTTGGAGTACTCGTCATTGTGGTTATAGATCTGAAAAAATAAACGTGAAACGGTGAGAATGAGTAAATTGATAGAGACAACGTTTTATGTTCATCTTTTCCTCGAGATTGATGACTTACCGGCGTTAGGGTTTACAGAGAAACGGCGCTACGGTTTACAGAGAAGAAGCGGCGGCACTAGGGTTTAGAAGAAGCGGCGGTGCTAGCTAGTGTTTAGAGGAAGCGGCGGTGAGAACGTTGGTGAGCACGGTGGCGAGGGCGACGGTTTGTTCGGAAATAGTGGAAGCGGGGGCGATAGGGTTTAGAAGAATCGGCGGCGCTAGGGTTAGAAGAAGCTGCGGCGACAACGGTGAGAATGAAGTGAGATAGATAGCCGACATTGAGAACGATGGTTTGTTCGGAAATAGTGGGAATTCGAATCGCCTTTGATATCGCCGGTGAGAGAGAACTGTTAGGGTTTCTGAATTTCGCGGAAAATGAAAAAAAAAAATCACCTTATATATTGGGTGAATAATCCAGTTAGCTTTAAAAGTACATTGGTAAACTTTAAGGTTTGGTCCGGTTTAGACGACTTATTCTGGCTGATAATGTACATCAGACGACCTAATATTTAGTCGTCTGTGCACAGAAGACTAAATATTAAGTCGTCCCAGACCCTAAAATGAACCCCTAAACTAAAATGACTAAATTAACTTACTAACCACGTTATAAAATCAAATTATACTTCAATAGTGTTTACTATACACAGAAATGAACACGCTTAGGTAATTTTAAAAATTTTCAAAAACGGTTTTAATGCTTTCCAAAATCTAACCCTAAGAACACATACAATACTACAACATATGTTGATGAAACATAAACTAAAGAATATCATGACTCACTACTTTCACTCATCTGGGCTGAAAACAATTGAAATTTGTTATATATTAATTTATATCTCTTAAGACATATGTTAATTACATAATTCCAATTTTTCACTTATCAAAATATTTTTTACAAAATTTTTAAATTATGTTTAAGAATAACTGTCCAGACGACTTTAAGTTAAGTCGTCTGGACGACTTATTTTCAAGTCTTCTAAACAGACGACTTGCAAGGGGTAGAAACGTAAAAAAAAATCCGTTTTTTGTTTGTTCACAAGGAGATAGTTGTAATTTCAATAGCCTTTTAGGTTACTTTTGCCTTTGACCCAAGTTAGGGTATTCTTTTGGGTTTGACTCCAAGTTTTGAGTCACACTTGGCAATTCTCCCTGAATTCAAACCCTATGTCTAGCACTCTTCCTTATCTTATAAAAACCCTTATCATATTGTTAGTGAAGCAACTACCTACCTCAATTAGGATTGATTAATTGATTAGATTTAATTGATTCTCTAACTCCTTGTGATTCGATCCCTAAGTACTACAACTGAATCTCTTATTTGAGAGAATAAGTCACTCCTTAGGGTAATTTGAGTGGTATCAAAGACTTGTATATATACCGGAGTCTTGGATATGATTTACTCTTAAAGTATATTGCTTCTTGTTGTGGTCAAAACGCTACTACTTCTTAGAAAAAAACACTTTAGAGACTTTGCATAGGCCATGAAATACTCATATATATTACGAAATCTATTATTGTGGATGTTCCAGCAACCGTAGATTGTACTAAGATTTACTTACTAGGCTTTGGTCCATTAGTGGCCCATCTTGTATTTGGCCCATTAGGGTTTCAGACATTGTAACTCCTTATATAAGGAGCTCATATTCGACAATAATAAGACACACATTCACAACACGTTATCAGCACGAGCTAAGCTCAAAAACCCTAGCTAAAATTCGTAGCCCACCAAAACCCTAAAAACAGCCGCAACTTAAAACCGCCGTATATCCATAACCGTAACGACTTAGACAACAAGCCACCTAACAATCTGTAGCTCTTGACGAGAGGAATCCAGCGCCGCAAACCTTACATCCATCGGACTTTAGACGCGCCCGCACCTCCCAACCGAAGCCGCGCCATCAGAAACCCTAACCATCCGAGACTTCTCTCTCTCTCTAAAGGTGGTCCTTTTCAACCCGTCAAACCTAAGGTAAAGATCTGAGACTCTAGAACACTAATAAACAGACCTTAAAGAAACTGAGTAACAAGAAATACAACTTGAATATTTAAAAGATGAATCCGCAAAACATAAACCCTAAAACCGTGTATCATACAAATCGTATAAAACACATATGAGATCCGATTTTCCACTTCTTTTTTGTGCTTGTTTGATTGAAAAATATAGAAAACCTAAACTATATTGAAACAGAAATCTTAAGAAAAAAAATATGAACTTGTTTTGTTCTTAAACGTTTTGCTTGTTCATTTTACAAAGTCTGACATGATAAGTATTATCAGATCCTTAAAATCGGAGATGATAAAGCTTTATCCGATCAGTTGGACATGATAAACTTTAATCCGATTTTTCGGACATGATAAGTTTTAATCCGATTAGTTTCCATAAAAGGAAACTTTCTATTTTTAGAAACTTACTATAAAAGGAAACTTTTTATTTTTAAAACCTACTAAATAAGGAAATTTTCCATTTTCTATAACTTTCCTAATAAGGAAACTTTCTATTTTTAGAAACCTAATAAATAAGGAAATTTTCCATTTTCTAAAACTTTCCTAATAAGGAAACTTTCTATTTTTAGAAACCTACTAAATAAGGAAATTTCCCATTTTCATAAACTTTCCATAAAAGGAAATTTTGTTTATCATAGCCGTGTGGTTTTATACATTGATATGAATGAGATTCGCTGAACATAAGTAGCCGTATGGCTTCTTGTTTGATTGATTGGCCGAAGAGCCTTGTTCAGCTGAGTGGCCTTGATTGCAAACTGGCCGTGTGGCCCTCTTATTTGTTTGCTGGCCGTGTGATCTTGAATATATGATGGCTGAATGGCATTGATCACAGTATAGCCGTGTGGCCCTCTTATTTGCATAGTGGCCGTGTGATCTTGAATATATGATGGCCGAATGGCATTGATCACAGTATAGCCATGTGGCTTATGATTGCATAATGAGCCGTATGGCCTTGTTTCTTTGTATAGCCGAATGGCATCAGAAACCATATGCATTAATACTAAATCATTGTTTGATATGATTCAGATGTCGAGATTCCAACCCTTGGATTATGATACCCTAGATATCTCTGGAGAGAACTATCTAAGATGGGCAATAAATATCTCGGTTATACTAAAGACAGAAGGTCTTAGTGAATGTATCATCAAGAATGATCATGGAACCGAGAATGAAAAGTATATGGCATTAACAGTAATGCACCATCATCTCAATAAGGAACTGAGAAATCAGTACCAAGATATACAAAGCCCTCGATGCCTTTGGACAGAATTAAAGTCCAGATACACTAAGGTGTTATTACCAAAGGTAAGGCATGAGTGGATGAGCCTCAGGTTCCGGGACTTTGGGTCCGTGGAAGAATACAATTATGCTCTATCCAAAGCAGCTCATACACTGATACTATGTGGTGAAAAGTTGACAGAGGAGGAATTACTTGAAAAAGTTTTCTCCACAGCAGATCCAAGAGATCTAACTTTACAACTAACCTATCGAGATAAAGGTTTCACCACATACAACGATCTATTCTTATACTTATCTCAAAATGAGCAGATGAATCAGATAAAAGATGAAATGAGCGGCTATGAGGCAGATAGTGATGAAAATGATGATGAAGAATCCATGGGAGCCACGTCCAAAGTGACAGATGGAGTGGCCGGCTTGACCATTGTCTAAAGCCTTCGACATTCTGATTTTATATTTTATGATTTGGTTTTGTTTTCAA
Organism: Raphanus sativus; assembly: GCF_000801105.2. Taxonomy (NCBI): domain Eukaryota; kingdom Viridiplantae; phylum Streptophyta; class Magnoliopsida; order Brassicales; family Brassicaceae; genus Raphanus; species Raphanus sativus. The sequence continues at coordinate 13,840,296 of NC_079512.1, read as the reverse complement.
TTTGATTTGTCATTTAAAATTTCACAGCATTAATAAAAGTTTTCTTTTATCTTCAATGATTGATTTGCTTTAAAAATATTTTGATTGACAAATGAGAATGAAAACTCGAGAAGAGTATGTCTAAGACCATCACGCTTAAGGCATGGCCTTAAAGGGGCACGAAATTTAGTCACCTAAAGACCCATTGAGTTATAAGAAAGACCCAACAACTCCACTGGCCGTGGATACCACAATAACCGTGGTCGTGGATCCAACCATGGCCGAGGAGGTAGTAGAGGTCGTAGTGGCATTTCCAAAGCCACCTCATTTGCACAAATGGTTTCCATAGTGAACCAATGGGCAAAGCAAAGTAAAAGGAAACAAAAATGTTCCTTCAGCTTATGAAAATCGCCAAGGCATTATAAAGAGGTCGAGACTACATTCTCTCCTTACTGATCTTGAAACTATGCTAAAGATCAGTGTGATAAGGCATAAAGGCCTAGGTAACCAGAAGGGTTCACCAACGAGTTAAACACTTTATGGCATGACCGAATTAGCCATCCTGGTCCAAAAACTTGATGCAAAGTTTAAAATTACTAAGGCACAAAGAGTTATACCATAAAATCTCACGTAGTGAAACATGTACACAAGGGAAACTCAGTAGGCTTCATTGTCCCAAGCAACACGAAAATATAATCTGATCATGAGGGAAGTGAGGACAAAACCCGTGATCATGACCAGACTACAAATTCGTGTACCATGGTCTATGACCATGCTGGCCGTCCAAGCATTACGTTTAAGTGAGAACATAAAAACGAATTTTATAGCATATTCATGAGGGGGAGAATAGACACTCTGTGTGGTCCATGACCATACTATAAAAACGTGAACATAACAAGCCTGGCCGAAGGCCATAAGGCATGATAGCTTTGCCGTACAAGCCATAACCTATAAGGTTCAGATTTCAAAAGTCTATAAGCTTGGGGACATCACAAGTATACATGTATAAAAGATAAGATACATCAAGCCATATAAAGTGAGCATAGATATTCCCATCTAAGAATGATAACGGGTCATAATCCAGATATAGACCATCCTAAGAGTTTATGAATAAATCACCACATACATATGTGCCATCTAGGATGGAGAATATCATATAAGGATGAGATGAGTAATAAGGGAATATATGTTGGATAAGAGAACATGATCTTTCTCCCACGAATTCAATGAGACCATGAGCCAAACATAAGGTGATAAGATTGTGGCCAAGGTACACAGATTACATACAAGATGTATCCGCCTATCCAACATCAAGGAGAAAGAAATAAGCTTGTAAATGGTAAATAGAAAAGTGGAATGGTTTTAACCATCCTTGTCTTGGCAAAGATCCTCAGACCAGAGATATGTACTGGACGTCCATAACAAAGAAAGAAAGATAGCCAGACAGACCCGAAAGAATGACTAAGTCATACCAGCTTAGCACCACGATATAAATGTCCTAGTAGAGACATAGTCAAGTTGCTGTGAAGTCTATACAAGATAGACCAATATGTTCCATAGATAAGGAACCTCGGATAAGAAGAGATAGGTGCTCATAATGACAGATCCGGGTTCATAAGAGAAACCATACTAGACAATGAGATAAGGTCGGCCGACCCTAAGGTACAGGTATCATACATTGTAGTCTTGCAAGCTACAAAGTATTCAGTGATCCTAATAAGAATATAAAATCTCAATCGATTGTATCATGTCTAGAATGCGATAGAACGCAAAGGAACAATATATAAGGTGTCGACACATACACACTCATAAGTGATAAAGATGCATAAGAGAAAGCACTTGAGCATAAAAGATATAAGCGAGGATCAAGAACCCATGTGAGAGTACTCATAGAGAATAGAAAGGGACGTGGAGTTATAGTAAAGAATGTATGAGATGGGCGTATTGGCCAAATACATAAGAGAGACGCCATCTAACCAGTGAAGAGATGATTCTTGTGAGGAAAAGAAAATCGTGAGATGTAGAACATGAATGTATATACAAGAGGTCATACATGTTGCTACATAAAGCATTCAATAGAATGGCTTGATCACACAAGGATACTCACAGGGACTAAGGAACAAGAAAATGAATTCCTATGTGGTGAATGCTACTACCCAATATCAAAATTGATAAGATCTGGGCATATAAGAGAGATGTAGTAGACATTGAATATATCACTAGATATATAAAGGTAATCTAGATACCTTAAGAGATGAGAAAGAAGTTCTCACAGAACAACATCGTTCCTGCGTTGTTCATGGACTGAGATAATGCAGCTCCATGCATGCATATGTACATATGATAAGACTAAGTGATACTTAGTAGAAAGTTCTATTAGAACGTTTCAGATCAGTTCATATAGTAGTCCATATATTCCTTGTGGTTATACTTAAAGAAAGGATGATTAAGATGATTGATTCTTGGGAAGGCTGTGGAGAGACTACAATGATCTATAATAGAGATCATTAGTCGTGTATGAATGTTGGGATCTATGATCCAACGTACCAAGAATAAGAATGTGATATGGTCAGAGAGAATCCATCAGATTCACGACCAAAGAATTCATATCGACTAGGATCATGTCCGACCTAGCTCGACCTTAATCATCACTGGTCCCGACCAGTCCGTCCCGATCAGTCTGTTCCGTCCAGCTCGTTCCGACCAGTTCCTCTAGGTCTTGATCCGACCTAAACCATCCAAGTGAGAGGAACATTCTATTGACTCAAAAGTGGCTTAGTTTTGATTAGCTTCAAACTATAACATAGTAGCCATTCATGAACAGACCGTGGGCATATAATAAAGAAGGTTCATGAAAGAGTTTTTGGTCAAAAGTTGTGAACGGCATACATATTGGGCGAGAGCATGACCCGGATAGGTCAACATTGGACGAGAACATAATCCGGATGGATTATGGATGATGTCATGATCCGGACAGATCATGGACATATAAAGGCATTCATAGTCGAAATTTATCTAAGAGAGATAAACCATATGATCTGAATGGACCATGAATATCATGAAAGCATTTATGGTCGATATACCCCATGTATAGAAAGTCCATATGTTCTGGTCGAGAACCATAGAACATGTCCGACCATATTTATGAAATGGACAAAGTACTAAGAAGTACATATACCTCATATTCACTGAAACAAGTTCAGATGAAATACTTAGCAATTGAAAGACATTGCACGAAGGTACAAATCAGGAGGACTTATTGGATATATGTTCACTCACGGAGGAACAGCCATTTCCTGGCGGTCCATGAAGCAGTCACTTGCTGCTACATCATCCAACCATACGGAGATCATCGCCATACATGAGGCGAGTCGAGAGGTGGTGTGGTTACGGTCCATGACCAACCACATCCGAGTGGACAGTAGCTTATCCGAAGGTCAAGATGCTCCGACCATCATCTATGAGGACAATGCAGCATGCATAGCTCAGCTCAAAGATGGATACATCAAAGGTGACCGGACGAAGCACATCTTGCCTAAGTTCTTCTCCACACACGATCTGCAGAAAGCTGGACAGGTTCAGGTGGTCCAAGTCCGTTCCAGCGACAATTCAGCAGACCTATTCACCAAGTCACTTCCAACCGCAGTATTCAAGAAACTTGTGCGTCAGATTGGGATGCGTAGGCTTAAGGATCTACACTGAGGTCTAGATCAGGGGGAGTAGTGTGTGTTGTACTCTTTTTCCTGTCCTTGGTTTCCCTTTTTACCACATTGGGTTTTGGGTTTTCCAGGAGAGTTTTTAATGAGGCAACATTAAGCACACTACGAACTCTAGACGGTTCTGGCATCCAAGAGGGAGTGTTATGAAATCTATTATTGTGGATGTTTCAGCAACCGTAGATTGTACTAGGATTTACTAACTAGATTTTGGCCCATTAGTGGCCCATCTTGTATCTAACCCATTAGGGTTTCAGACATTGTAACTCTCTATATAAGGAGCTCATATTCGACATTAATAAGACACACTCACAACAATATAATCGGATAAAGTAAAGCAATTTTTATTGTTGGAAACTAATTCGGTAACTAAGAAATAATAACATTTTATAATAAAAATCTGGAGAAAGAAACAGCATAAGTATCTCATTTGGAAAACAATTAGGAACTCTTGTTTCATTTACATGAATGATTTAGTTTAAGTTCATAAGAAAATAAGTTAAAGTAAAATTACATATGTTTGTTATATAAATATAGAAATGTTTAATAAAAGACATGGATGATTTTAAAAATTAAACGCAGATATTCGTGTTACAAAACTTGGAAGAAACAAACATACACAAAAGTTAACATTGATATTATTTTATTTTGAAGGTTTTTAATTATGTATAAGCAAATCTGAATATTCAAACTATAAAACATGCATACGAGAACATAAAAAATATAAAAAAATTTCAGCCCGCAAGCCTAGCGCGAATATTTAGCTAGTTGAAATAAAGAATTATAAAACCTCAACTTCTTACTCATTAACAATCTCATTAACATTCCAGAGGCTTCAAGAGGATTTCGAGGATGTGAGGCTTTTTCATATTCCCCGGAACCGGAACACACGAGCGGATGCATTAGCAAAAGAAGCACGAGCAAGGGGCCATATCTTCTCCCATATAGATCAGACACGGCCAGACGGGAATGCTCTACGGAGGATTAACCGACTGATCACCACTTGATCTAGCTTCGATGGGAAACCGACAAAAAAAAAAAAAAACAATCTCAAAGTGAAACTGTGGTTTTTTTTCTTTTAAAATATATATTTTTATTTATTTTAAGTTATTTATTTATTTTTTGGTTTTCAATGAAGTTTGAATGTCCTAAACATTAATTAAATGAAAAAGGACCATATCGATCATTACAAAAGGTTATGGTCTCCTAATAATCCAAATGCTAATACAAAATATGCATCATTTAACGGTCGATCAAAAATGCCTCAGACGATAAGGCTAAACACAATCATATATCTGTTGAATTTACTGATGTGTGACTTAACTTAGTGTCACTCTTATACGAAGTATTGTAAAAATGTATATAAAATAATTAACTATTTTTATATTTCTAGACAATAGATGATCTAGAAGACGAAAGTTGATCGATCATTATACAAGTTAAGTTCTATAATATCATGCTTGCAACAATTAGTCTCTATATCCTTATAATCCTGAATATCTGAATAAAAACCCTAAATCTAACGCTTTCTTATTATTGTTTAAACCTCAATCCAATCAACCGAACAACTACTTTGTTCACCCTACTGTTTAGATTTAATCATATTCAACTTAACTTAATCACTGTTGATTTGGAATTATTATGTTCCTTTGCTCTTTTTAGATTTGATCCCTAAATACTACAACAGTAAAATTACTCTATGGTAATTTGAGCACGTTATCAAACACATGATGCTTTTCGGGTTTTTTGGTGTTGTCTTTGGAGAAACACGTGTGGGTTTAATATATACCATATACAAAGGGAGGAAAGTTGGTGAATTTTTCAGAAAAAACATACATCTTTCTATAAGTTGGTGAAAAATTTTCATCTCCTTTAACACATTGCGATATCCTTATAGTATAAGATGGACAACAACTCGGTGACTAACCTTAGCTATCTGTTTCAGGCTTTGAATTTCCAATAATTTTCAACGTGGCCTTTTAGTTTTTAACTTTATAGTATGAGAAAAAAAAGTTTCGGTGCAAAAGAGAGGTTTTTAGGAAGAAAACCATGCAAAATAAGGTTTTTTTGTTGTTGTTTTTCTTTGAAATATTGGTTTCAAAATTATCTTTAGGAAAATGGAGCAAGAATTACATTCTTAATTATAAACATGCAAAGTCTTATACCTTAGCTAGCTAACTAGTCATGTAACCCTAGTTACATTTTAACCATTGTAGAAGATTTGATGTGATTTCGTGCTATTGTTGCTTATTTGAATTCTGAGGCCAGTGATTGGTTTTTATAAAGCAAAGCAATAATGTAGAGCAAAAAGGAACAAGGCCCATTGTTAAAGCATGATCCTTTTACTGTCCTTGGTTTCCCTTTTTACCACATTGGGTTTTGTGTTTTCCAGGAGAGGTTTTAATAAGGCAACATTAAGCACACTACGAACTCTAGACGGTTCTGGCATCCAAGGAGAAGTGTTATGAAATCTATTATTGTGGATGTTCCAGCAACCGTAGATTGTACTAGGATTTTACTAACTAGATTTTAGCCCATTAATTACCCATCTTGTATCTGACCCATTAGGGCTTAAGACATTATAACTCCCTATATAAGGAGCTCATATTCGACATTAATAAGACACACATTCACAACAATATAATCGGATAAAGTAAAACAATTTTTATTGTTGGGAACTAATTCGGTAACTAAGAAATAATAACATTTTATAATAAAAAAACTGGAAAAAGAAACAGCATAAGTATCTCACTTGGAAAACAATTAGAAACTCTTGTTTCATTTACATGAATGATTTAGTTTAAGTTCATAAGAAAATAAGTTAAAGTCAAATTACATCAGTTTGTTATATAAATATAGAAATGTTTAATAAAAGACATGGATGATTTTAAAAATTAAACGCAGATATTCGTGTTACAAAACTTGGAAAAAACAAACATACACAAAAGTTAACATTGATATTATTTTATTTTGAAGGTTTAATTATGTATAAGCAAATCTGAATATCCAAACTATAAAACATGCATACGAGAACATAAAAAAAGAAAAAGAAAATGTCAGCCCATAAGCCTAGCGCGAATATTTAGCTAGTTGAAATAAAGAATTATAAAACCTCAACTTCTTACTCATTAACAATCTCAAAGTGAAACTGTGTTTTTTTTTTCTTTTAAAATATATTTTTTTATTTTAAGTTATTTATTTATTTTTTGGTTTTCAATGAAGTTTGTGTGTCCTAAACATTAATTAAATGAAAAAGGGACCATATCATTACAAAAAGTTATGGTCTCCTAATAATCCTAATGCTAATACAAAATATGCATCATTTAACGGTCGATGAAAATTGCCCCAGACCATAAGGCTAAACACAATCATATATCTGTTGAATTTACTGATGTGTGACTTAACTTAGTGTCACTCTTATACGAAGTATTGTAAAAATGTATATAAAATAATTAACTATTTTTATATTTCATTTCAAAATCATATTTCTACTTTATTAGATCAAATTGTCATTTCTCGTTTATCTTTACGTTTCTTTCTAATTATATATTATATAAATTATTATTGTGTGACTTAATAAAATTTTATTGTTTACGTTTATAGAAATATATTTTAAAACAAATTTAAATATAAATGAATCAATTTTACGTGAAATAAAATAACTAGATATTGTTAATTTTTGTGGTCAAACTAGATCCATTTATATCGAAATTTAAAAAGATAGATAGCTTAAAATAGACATGTTTCAATCAGTTATTCATCTATAAGTGTACTTCTTTTTCTTTGTGATTTCTAAAATACCATTATTTAATTATCAAAGATTAAAGTTGCTTTCAAACTTTGGTTTGTTAGTTTCGTTTGCCTCACAATTCTTCTGCTTGGTTAGTATTTACATTTACATTTAAAACTTTATTAATATATTATATAATTATTCTGAAACAAAGTTTATTTGATGCTGTATTATTTTATATACCTATATAAATTGAATGTCTAATTATATAATAATTGAAGAATAAAATCAATGATTTAGGAGAAGATGTTTAGATATATAGTTCTTTTCTATAAGTATGCAGTAAAATCTCTGAAAATATATTTTACAAAAATTATTTTTGTTTTAAATTTGAAAACTAATTTTATGTTTTAATTATTATAATAACAGGAGAAACGAAGCCTGCTCCGCCTGCTGAGAGAGAAACACCAGATCGACCAGATTTAAAACCTGATGGTACACCATGTGTTACATATCATGATATTGGAAAATGTAACGCCAAAGCCTGCAAAGCCAGATGTGACTTAATTCATGGACTAGCGGTTAGTAACTGCAGACCAACAGATTGCCGATGTCGCCATCGTTGCCGATGACCAACTAATTTATTATTTACACTTAAAACTAAAATAATATTTATAATAATACTATGGATTTGTCAAAGAAAAAAATAATAATTTTAATAAGTTTTTCGTTGTTTTTTTGGTTTAATAAGGTGTATTACGTTATTGAAAATAAAACTAAATAACAAATATTGATAACTATTTCTTCCTTTCCATTTTTTTGTACAATTAGGTGGATGATCCACGCATATGTGCGGGCATAAATATGATTGTTAGATTTAATGTTTATATTTTTCTATTATTCATGATGATCAGTTTTTTTTTCTTATGTTAAGTTATCATATATGTTTATGAAAGCTATCATGTTATGTAGTATGAAGACATTCATATGTGACATATCATATATGTAAATGTAATATATCAATCTGCCTGTTTATATGTTGTATTTAGACATTTATATATGTAACGTGTTCAAATTACCCTAGAATAGCATTTACTCTCATCAAAAGATGTTAAGTTGTAGTACTCAGGGATCAAGTTCACAAGGATCTAGGACACACAGTATATCCTAATCAGCAGTGATTAAGTTAGGTTAAATATTATTAATGTAAACGACAAGGTGAAAAAGTAGTTGTTCGGTTGATTGGATTAAGGATTAACAGTAATGAGAAAGCTTAGACTTTTAGGTGTTCTATTCAGGCAATCATGATTACAATGATATATAGGCTAATTGTTTCATGCATGATATTCTAGAAATCAAATTGTATAATGATCGATCAACTTTTGTCCTGTAGATCATGTTATAGTATTTTGTGTAGGGTTGTTTTAGTACAACGGAACACTATAAGAGTTTGTATCGAAAGCAAGAGATCAAGACTAGAAGATGTTTATTGAGTTATTGATTCGGGACTACAACGTGGAAGGTGTATGAACCTTAGTTCTAGCCGCCTAAACCCTAATCTCTTAGTCTAGAAAAGTTGATCCCTTATTCTAGGTTTGGGCTCTCCTTTTATAGTTGTAGATGTCGGCTGTAGTCTTTGGAAGTCTTCCATAATGAGAAAAATGGAAGTTTCCCCTTAGTTAGAAAACTTATATTTTCCGTCAAGAGTCGGCCCGATCAAGGAGGTCGGGCCTATAGCAGGGGTCGGTCCTTGATTTCTTCTTGAGCAGGGGTCTGGCCGTCAAGGGCCTATCCGGAAGCTGGAGAAAACTTATGCTTGGATATTTTTTCCCAATAGTTTGCCTCTTATTCCTTGATTTTCTCGTGGGAATCAAGGGATAACGTGTGTTCTTGGACTTTGTCTTGGTAGTGTTATTTTAGGTTGAAGATTGCTTTAGATGCTGTGTCTTCTGATGCTGATTTAGGCCGGGACCTTGTTGACGGCTAGAGCAGATGATGTCGTGAGGCTCCATATACTGTAATTCTCAGAGATATTTGGAAATTTATCGTAACCAATCCTTAATAGAGAAGAGGGAAAGGGATAACCCCTTTCAAAGGCTCAAGGCGTACATGCCTTGTTGATGAAATACATTTTAAGAGTATGGGCTTCGCGAAGAGGCCCAGCGATGGTTGAGCTTCCTCCTTTGGCGCTCATTTAATCGCGTGGCGATTACCCCAAGGCGCGTGGTCGTCACTTTAGGGCTTCTTCCCTCTCTCCTTCATTTGATCGAAACCAAACCTCTCTTTTTCATTTCTTCTCCATTTCTTCTCAAGACCTTCTCTCGGCGGCTTCCTTCCTCGGAGATTCCTTTTCGCTCTCGACAGGTAGCCATATTTTCCCTTCTTATCTTCTTTTACTATATCGTTCTTAGTAATGTCTGGCGACTCCCTTAGCAAAACCCTAGATTCCTCCCCCGTAGGCGATAGGGTTAGGTCTAGGAGTTTAGATCCAATGGACTCTTCTTCCCACTCCCCTAGCCACGCGGTTGAGGTAGAAAGTCCCCGACTTGATGAGGTCGAAAACATCTCTTCCGATGATGAAGCCGAGGGATCACTGTTGACGGGTCTGGTTTCTAGGAATGGGAACAGAGATATTGGGGAGTGGAGGAGGAAGTATGCTCTTCCTCAGGAGCTCGTCTTCCGGATTCCAGGTCCTTCTGATAGGATTTCGGATTTTGGAGTCGATAAAGTCCCGATCTACGAAGCGTACTACGAGGCGGGCTTCCGGGGTCGTGTCCCTTCACTGATTTCCAAGCTTTCGGAGTATCTGGTCATCTCTCCTGGTCATTTAAATCCTCCGGCTTGGAAGACTTTGATAGCGATCCAAAACCTTGGTGATCTAGAGGGCCTGATGTTGGGAGTGAACGAGGTTCTCTATTCGTACTATGTCACCCCCTTGTCTGGATCGAAGGGAAAGTATTATCTCCATCCTCGGGGCGGCAATGCACTGGTCAAGGAGATTGAGAAGGGTGGAAGGAAACGTCACTCGAGCTTTAGTGGTAGATGGGCAGAGATATTTTATTTTATAACTCTTCCCGGCTTTTCTCCAATTTGGCATGTAGCGGGTAGGTTACCATACCTTCACGATGATTCAATGCAAGATGAGCTGAAAGATATCTCAGATTACACATATGCCAAACTTGGAAGGTATCAGCTCAGCATTGGAAGTCTTGGAGAAAGGTTGTAAGTCATGGAGAATGCTACAACAACAATGAATAATAAGTGGACCAGAGGAGATGAAACCATAAGAAGCTTCATTGCTACATTGTCATGTTCCATATGAGTAGAGAAGATGTGGATACTTGTTTTCTTACAAGTAAGTGCTTTCAAACACACTAGCGAAACACCTCCAAAGTCCAGCTAAATGACTATAACAAAGAGTTGAGTGAGAGGCAACCCACTATTAGGCAATTTACTGAAGTTTTATTTTAGTACTTTATTTTTGCTTTTATATTTTATGCAGATATAAAAAATGAAACAAAATTCTAGTAGACGATTGCCAGCAACATCGACCGATGAGACCGGATTGATATCGATCGACAAGACATCACCATCCACTGATCGACGGTCACTTCATTCGATCGATCAACGCGGAAATCGGTCAGGTATATCATTCTTACTTGTTAAATTCAGTATTTATGATTTATTATTCACCTTAACTTCGACTAGATATATATTAGGGACATTATAATTTAAGTATGGGGGGAGTTTTACTGATATTGCTTTACTTTATGAGTTTTAATAAAATGTTTTCAAAGTTTTTATTGAGTCAAGAAAGGGATGATGAACTTTTTAAATTTTTACTTGTTATCTAACCACTCTTTAGCACCATTCTTAGACTTATTGACTGTAGAATGTACTAGAGATACTAAAGTGGTTCAACTATGTTCACACTTGCTGAGATTGTTTGAAGGAACCAAAGCTGACCTCCCAGCTAATTTGAGTTAACTGCTTGTCTTGGGGCTTAGTATACAACGGGCACGAATCCTCTTGCAAGTCTGGAAAGTAAAAGTCTATGTGTTTCTGATTCCCTTCTCTCTCTCTCTTTGGCTTCTTAAGATATAAAATATCGAGATTCTAAATGGTAACAGCAGATTGAGCGATGTGAAACAAACGGTACATCTGTGTTGCGGTTCTAACAGTTATAAAAACATGTAAATATATGGTATATGTAAAGATTTTTGTTATTGTTAGATGCGGTACGAGGAGGGTGGATTGTAAATGATTTCTTGAAAGAGGAAGAAGGATAGGTAAATTACATTTTACCCCATTATTCTAAGTCTGAAATGAATTATCACACACTGTGGAAACGAGGGGTGTGACTGTCTCCTATGACTCCATTATTCGCTACACTTTGTCAAAATAGAGCTACAAAAGTAGACAAGTCAATAAGATGAACAAGATGGATTGCATCAGCATCATCATCAACATTGATTGATATTGAAACTATAAAGATTTAGAGAAGAGAGAAAAGAGGGAAGAAAGAATCAAAGAAGAATGCCTGGATATTCACGAACTTGCTTGATTGAGAATTCATTTGTCTGTTGATCGATACTCCCAAGGTAAAATCTGCACTTTTATTTATGTAAGAAATGAGGTTAGTAGAGGGGATTGTGAGACAAGATTTACTAAGTTGCTGGCTAGATGAATTTAGCTGCTAAACTAGGATATGGTACAATGTACTTCCAAAGTTAGGATTTATTTGATGTAGTTTGGAACATTGTAGAGGTGATGATTTAAAGTTTTTAATTAAATTGTCTGAGTCCCTTCTGTTTAATTTCAAACCTCTTTAGAGAGACTGTCGTTTGTTTTGCTTGATGACAAGCAAAATGGTAAGTCTGGGCGAGTTGATATACCATAGATTTTACCCATTTTCAGTCATGATATATAAATGTTTTAAGATATAATTGTTATGTTTTGGAGTCTATTTAGTATATTTATAGGTTCACGAGTGTTTTGAAGGAAAGTGGTGACTTTTGAGCATTTTAGAGCATGAAAGGAGATTTTACCCGAGCTGATGATATTACTCAAATTACCCTAAGGAGTGAATTACTCTCTCAAATAAGAGGTTCAATTGTAATACTTAGGGGTCAAATCCACAGAAACTCAAGGATTACACAATAGATTATATAGTCTTCGAAATAAAGCTAGAAAAACAGGTTTTAAACAGTAAATTAAATGGTGAGTAAGGCAGTTGCTCGATTGATTTGATTTGAGGTTGGTAACAGGAAGATAGGTAGCTAGATTCAGGTATTATCACAGGTTTGACAAGTTTGCAATTTATTTAGGGTTTTTACTATTCATAGTTCTGAACTCAAACTGTTGGTTTAATCAAATGATTAACTTCGGTTGGATCTTGGGTCATCAACTCTCGATCGATGATCATAAGAAAGTGTCGATCGATAATTCAATGGAACATCGATCGATGCACCTTTCACAATATCGATCGATACAACCCTAGCTGCGTCGATCGATATTGCTTCCAGCGAGCCTTAAAATCAGGTTTGATGGGTTCTCTAATCTAACAAGGAACAACTCTCGTTTGTTCTCAGTCAGATTAGAACATGCTAGTTTATTTTTGAGGAAATTGCTAAGTTCTCACTTATCCAATTTAATCCTAAGATCTAGGTCAAAGATGACTAATCCCAAACAAAGTATTAAGAACAACTAGATGAAGAACTATATTTTAAACACCCTAACAATGGTTTATTTGCAATATATGAGTCAACCTTATGAGAAACCTAAATCTAACAATGAGGCTACTCAAACATATTCATAAGAAACATTATGATGGTCTGAATAATACTGCAATAGAATAAATAAGAGAAGAACAAAGTAAAGAAACAAGGGAGTTCAAGATCTTCCCTCTCTCAAGGTGCTCAGATCTCTCTCTCCAATCCTAAGCTTTCTCTCTCTCTAGAATAGTATGAAGCATATCAGCCAACAATGGCTTAGAAAATAGTAAAATAAGGTTTCTGGTCGACCAAGGGCATAAGGGTAATTTGTGGTTACTTCTGGGCTTCAGTTGGTCATAAAATATACTCAGCCCATATTCTGATGTCCCTTTCGATCGACATGCAGTGTGCTGCATCGATCGACATACAATCCTCTTCTCGACAGCTTCCTCTCGCGAGGCAGACTGACTACTCTTTAGTAAACCGGGCATAACGTCTGCTACAGGATGCGGATTGACCTCAGACCGGTCGCATTGAAAAGCTATCTCAAAGCTCTATCTTGTGTCAAAAGATGAGCTAAATCCAACGGTGGGAAGGTCTTCATCGAGAGCTAAACATCTGAAGCATCTGTGCAGTTCTGCACTGCGAAAGACTCCAAAAGGCACCAAAATCACCATATATCTCCAAATCGTCCCTGAACCTGTAAATACTCTAAATAGACTCCAATACATAATAAATAGTATATAAAACACTTATATACCATGGGTAAAAATGGGTAAAATCCATGGTATATCAACTTCCCCAGACTTATCCTTTTGCTTGTATATCAACTTCCACTGATTGCCAAGTTTTCGGAGCATCTGGTCATCTCTCCCGGTCATCTAAATCCTCCGGCTTGGAGGACTTTGATAGCGATCCAAAACCTTGGTGATCTAGAGGGCCTGATGTTGGGAGTGAACGAGGTTCTCTACTCGTACTATGTCACCCCCTTGTCTGGATCGAAGGGAAAGTATTATCTCCATCCTCGGGGCAACAATGCACTGGTCAAGGAGATAGAGAAGGGTGGAAGCAAAACGTCACTCGAGCTTTAGTGGTAGATGGGCAGAGATATTTTATTTTATAACTCTTCCCGGCTTCTCTTCAATTTGGCATGTAGTGGGTAGGTTACCATACTTTCACGATGATTCAATGCAAGATGAGCTGAAAGATATCTCAGATTACACATATGCCAAACTTGGAAGGTATCAGCTCAGCATTGGAAGTCTTGGAGAAAGGTTGTAAGTCATGGAGAATGTTACAACAACAATGAATGATAAGTGGACCAGAGGAGATGACACCATAAGAAGCTTCATTGCTACATTGTCATGTTCCATATGAGTAGAGAAGATGTGGATACTTGTTTTCCTACAAGTAAGTGCTTTCAAACACACTAGCGAAACACCTCCAAAGTCCAGCTAAATGACTATAACAAAGAGTTGAGTGAGAGGCAACCCACTATTAGGCAATTTACTGAAGTTTTATTTTAGTACTTTATTTTTGCTTTTATATTTTATGCAGATATAAAAGTTGAAACAAAATTCTAGTAGACGATTGCCAGCAACATCGACCGATGAGACCGGATTGATATCGATCGAGAAGACATCACCATCCACTGATCGACGGTTCCATCGATCAACGCGGAAATCGGTCAGGTATATCATTCTTACTTGTTAAATTCAGTATTTATGATTTATTATTCACCTTAACTTCGACTAGATATATATTAGGGACATTATAATTTAAGTATGGGGGGAGTTTTACTGATATTGCTTTACTTTATGAGTTTTAATAAAATGTTTTCAAAGTTTTTATTGAGTCAAGAAAGGGATGATGAACTTTTTAAGTTTTTACTTGTTATCTAACCACTCTTTAGCACCATTCTTAGACTTATTGACTGTAGAATGTACTAGAGATACTAAAGTGGTTCAACTATGTTCACACTTGCTGAGATTGTTTGAAGGAACCAAAGCTGACCTCCCAGCTAATTTGAGTTAACTGCTTGTCTTGGGGCTTAGTATATACAACGGGCACGAATCCTCTTGCAAGTCTGGAAAGTAAAAGTCTATGTGTTTCTGATTCCCTTCTCTCTCTCTTTGGCTTCTTAAGATATAAAATATCGAGATTCTAAATGGTAACAGCGGATTGAGCGATGCAAAACAAACGGTACATTTGTGTTGCGGTTCTAACAGTTATAAAAACATGTAGATATATGGTATATGTAAAGATTTTTGTTATTGTTAGATGCGGTACAAGGAGGGTGGATTGTAAATGATTTCTTGAAAGAGGAAGAAGGATAGGTAAATTACATTTTACCCCCATTATTCTAAGTCTGAAATGAATTATCACACACTGTGGAAACGAGGGGTAGGACTGTCTCCTATGACCCCATTATTCGCTACACTTTGTCAAAATAGAGCTACAAAAGTAGGCAAGTCAATAAGATGAACAAGATGGATTGCATCAGCATCAGCATCAACATTCATTGATATTGAAACTATAAAGATTTAGAGAAGAGAGAAAAGAGGGAAGAAAGAATCAAAGAAGAATGCCTGGATATTCACGAACTTGCTTGATTGAGAATTCATTTGTCTGTTGATCGATACTCTCAAGGTAAAGTCTGCACTATAATTTATGTAAGAAATGAGGTTAGTAGAGGGGATTGTTAGACAAGATTTACTAAGTTGCTGGCTAGATGAATTTCGCTGCTAAACTAGGATATGGTACAATGTACTTCGAAAGTTAGGATTTATTTGATGTAGTTTGGAACATTGTAGAGGTGATGATTTAAAGATTTTAATTAAATTGTGTGAGTCCCTTCTGCTTAATTTCAAACCTCTTTAGAGAGACTGTCGTTTGTTTTGCTTGATGACAAGCAAAATGGTAAGTCTGGGCGAGTTGATATACCATAGATTTTACCCATTTTCAGCCATGATATATAAATGTTTTAAGACATAATTGTTATGTTTTGGAGTCTATTTAGTATATTTATAGGTTCAGAAGTGTTTTGAAGGAAAGTGGTGACTTTTGAGCATTTTAGAGCATGAAAGGAGATTTCACCCGAGCTGACTATCTACCAAGACATGAGGTCGATCCTGAGAGATAATAATCAATCGATGCACACTATGTGTCGTCGATCGATGGCGAAGCGCGCAAGGCCAACTTGGTTCCATCTGACTTTAAGCCCAAGATTCCACTTATTACCATAATGCCCATGACGAGTTTTCAACTAATATTTATGTGATCTTTCATTGTATTAGTCAACACACGCTTCGATAATTATTATTCTCATAGCAAATGTATTGTGTTTGGAACTCCAGTTTTCTATCATTTATATATCTATGCAGTTTTATTTATTTCTTGTGATGTTTTGCTTAGTCATGTCTGACTAATTCACTTTGTTAGGTTTATGTTTCAAATAGGTTATGAGGGTTTAGCCCAAAATATAGAATTTCTAAGTTTTAATATTCATCATTAAGACTGTTCTTACTGCATGTGTTCTTGAATAACTAACTTGAACCTTAATCATAGAATAATTAGGCACAAGCAAAAGTTTGGTCTTTTCTCTGAACTAGTCTTATTGAGCTATGATTGTTAGAAACATGCGAAAGTTGATTTAGTAATCCTAGTGAACATTTACTCAATTTGTTCTTAAAGCTTGCTAGAAGAACATTGATTGGTAGTCCAATAGACTAATTGATCGACGTTATACCAATCGATATTCATATAGAATCATCGATCGACACTTTTCTAAGATCGAAGGTGAGAGTTGAAGATCTTAGATCTAGACAATAGATGATCTAGAAGACGAAAGTTGATCGATCATTATACAAGTTAAGTTCTATAATATCATGCTTGCAACAATTAGTCTCTATATCCTTATAATCCTGAATATCTGAATAAAAACCCTAAATCTAACGCTTTCTTATTATTGTTTAAACTTCAATCCAATCAACCGAACAACTACTTTGTTCACCCTGCTGTTTAGATTTAATCATATTCAACCTAACTTAATCACTGTTGATTTGGAATTATTATGTTCCTTTGCTCTTTTTAGATTTGATCCCTAAATACTACAACAGTAAAATTACTCTATGGTAATTTGAGCATGTTATCAAACACATGATGCTTTTCGGGTTTTTTGGTGTTGTCTTTGGAGAAACACGTGTGAGTTTAATATATACCATATACAAAGGGAGGAAAATTGGTGAATTTATCAGAAAACATACATCTTTCTATAAGTTGGTGAAACGTTTCCATCTCCTTTAACAGATTGCGTTATCCTTATAGTATAAGATGGACAACAACTCAGTGACTAACCTTAGCTATCTGTTTCAGGCTTTGAATTTCCAATAATTTTCAACGTGGCCTTTTAGTTTTTAACTTTATAGTATGAGAAAAAAATAGTCTCGGTGCAAAAGAGAAGTTTTTAGGAAGAAAACCATGCAAAATAAGGTTTTTTGTTGTTGTTTTTCTTTGAAATATTGGTTTCAAAACTATCTTTAGGAAAATGAAGCAAGAATTACATTCTTAATTATAAACATGCAAATTCTTATACCTTAGCTAGCTAACTAGTCATGTAACCCTAGTTACATTTTAACTATTGTAAAAGATTTGATGTGATTTCGTGCTATTGTTGCTTATTTGAATTCTGAGGCCAGTGATTGGTTTTTGTAAAGCAAAGCAATAATGTAGAGCAAAAAGGAACACGGCCCATTGTTAAAGCATGATCTTTTTCCTATCCTTGGTTTCCCTTTTTACCACATTGGGTTTTGGGTTTTCCAGGAGAGGTTTTAATGAGGCAACATTAAGTACACTATGAACTCTAGACGGTTCTGGCATCCAAGGGGGAGTGTTATGAAATCTATTATTGTGGATGTTCCAGCAACCGTAGATTGTACTAGGATTTTACTAACTAGATTTTGGCCCATTAGTTGCCCATCTTGTATCTGACCCATTAGGGTTTCAGACATTATAACTCCCTATATAAGGAGCTAATAGTCGACATTAATAAGACACACATTCACAACAATATAATCGGATAAAGTAAAACAATTTTTATTGTTGGGAACTAATTCGGTAACTAAGAAATAACAACATTTTATAATAAAAAAACTCGAAAAAGAAACAGAATAAGTATCTCATTTGGAAAACAATTAGAAACTGTTGTTTCATTTACATGAATGATTTAGTTTAAGTTCATAAGAAAATAAGTTAAAGTAAAATTACATCAGTTTGTTATATAAATATAGAAATGTTTGATAAAAGACATGGATGATTTTAAACATACACAAAAGTTAACATTGATATTATTTTATTTTGAAGGTTTAATTATGTATAAGAAAATCTGAATATCCAAACCATAAAACATGCATACGAGAACATAAAAAATATAAAAAAAATTTCAGCCCGCAAGCCTAGCGCGAATATTTAGCTAGTTGAAATAAAGAATTATAAAACCTCAACTTCTTACTCATTAACAATCTCAAAGTGAAACTGTGTTTTTTTTTCTTTTAAAATATATTTTTTATATTAAGTTATTTATTTATTTTTTTGGTTTTCAATGAAGTTTGAATGTCCTAAACATTAATTAAATGAAAAAGGTACCATATCATTACAAAAGGTTATGGTCTCCTAATAATCCTAATGCTAATACAAAATATGCATCATTTAACGGTCGATCTAAAATGCCTCAGACCATAAGGCTAAACACAGTCATATATCTGTTGAATTTACTGATGTGTGACTTAACTTAGTGTCACTCTTATACGAAGTATTGTAAAAATGTATATTAAATAATTAACTATTTTTATATTTCATTTCAAAATCATATTTCTACTTTATTAGATCAAATTGTCATTTCTCGTTTATCTTTACGTTTCCTTCTAATTATATATTATATAAATTCTTATTTTGTGACTTAATAAAATTTTATTATTTACGTTTATAGAAATATATTTTAAAACAAATTTAAATATAAATGAATCAATTTTACGTGAAATAAAATAGATAGCTTAAAATAGACATGTTTTGTGGTCAATTTTTGTGGTCAATTTTTGTGGTCAAACTAGAACCATTTATATCGAAATTTAAAAAGATAGATAGCTTAAAATAGACATGTTTCAATCTGTTATTCATCTATAAGTGTACTTCTTTTTCTTTGTGATTTCTAAAATACCATTATTTAATTATCAAAGATGAAAGTTGCTTTCAAACTTTGGTTTGTTAGTTTTGTTTGGCTCACAATTCTTCTGCTTGGTTAGTATTTACATTTACATTTAAAACTTTATTAATATATTATGTAATTATTCTGAAACAAAGTTTATTTCATGCTGTATTATTTTATATACCTATATAAATTGAATGTCTAATTATATAATAATTGAAGAATAATCAATGATTTAGGAGAAGATGCTTAGATATATAGTTCTTTTCTATAAGTATGCAGTAAAATATCTGAAAATATATTTTACAAAAAATTATTTTTTAAATTTGAAAACTAATTTTATGTTTTAATTATTATAATAACAGGAGAAACGAAGCCTGCTCCACCTGCTGAGAGAGAACCACCAGTTCGACCAGATTTAAAACCTGATGGTACACCATGTGTTACATATCATGATATTGGAAAATGTAACGCCAAAACCTGCAAAGCCAGATGTGACTTAATTCATGGACTAGCGGTTAGTAGGTGCAGACCAACAGATTGCCAATGTCGCTATCGTTGCCGATGACCAACTAATTTATTATTTACACTTAAAACTAAAATAATATTTATAATAATACTATGGATTTGTCAAAGAAAAAAATAATAATTTTAATAAGTTTTTCGTTGTTTTTTTGGTGTAATAAGGTGTATTACGTTATTGAAAATAAAACTAAATAACAAATATTGATAACTATTTCTTCTTTTCTATTTTTTGTACAATTAGGTGGATGATCCACGCATATGTGCGGGCATAAATATGATTGTTAGATTTAATGTTTATATTTTTCTATTATTCATGATGATCAGTTTTTTTTCTTATGTTAACTTATCATATATGTTTATGAAAGCTATCCTGTTATAGTATGAAGACATTCATATGTGACATATCATATATGTAAATGTAATATATCAATCTGCCTGTTTATATGTTGTATTTAGACATTTATATATGTAACGTATTCAAATTACCCTAGAATAGCATTTACTCTCATCAAAAGATGTTAAGTTGTAGTACTCAGGGATCAAGTTCACAAGGACCTAGGATACACAATATATCCTAATCAGCAGTGATTAAGTTAGGTTAAATATTATTAATGTAAACGACAAGGTGAAAAAGTAGTTGTTCGGTTGATTGGATTAAGGATTAACAGTAATGAGAAAGCTTAGACTTTTAGGGGTTCTATTCAGGCAATCATGATTACAATGATATATAGGCTAATTGTTTCATGGATGATATTCTAGAAATCAAACTGTATAATGATCGATCAACTTTCGTCCTGTAGATAAGGTTATAGTATTTTGTGTAGGGTCGTTTTAGTACTACGGAACACTTTAAGAGTTTGTATCAAAAGAAAGAGATCAAGACTAGAAGATGTTTATTGAGTTATTGATTCGGGACTACAACGTGGATGGTGTATGAACCTTAGTTCTAGCCGCCTAAACCCTAATCTCTTAGTCTAGAAAAGTTGATCCCTTGTTCTAGGTTTGGGCTCCCCTTTTATAGTTGTAGATGTCGGCTGTAGTCTTTGGAAGTCTTCCATAATGAGAAAAATGGAAGTTTCCCCTTAGTTAGAAAACTTATATTTTCCGTCAAGAGTCGGCCCGATCAAGGAGGTCGGGCCTATAGCAGGGGTCGGTCCTTGATTTCTTCTTGAGCAGGGGTCTGGCCGTCAAGGGCCTATCCGGAAGCTGGAGAAAACTTATGCTTGGATATTTTTTCCCAATAGTTTGCCCCTTATTCCTTGATTTTCTCGTGGGAATCAAGGGATAACGTGTGTTCTTGGACTTTGTCTTGGTAGTGTTATTTTAGGTTGAAGATTGCTTTAGATGCCGTGTCTTCTGATGCTGATTTAGGCCGGGACCTTGTTGACGGCTAGAGCAGATGATGTCGTGAGGCTCCATATACTGTAATTCTCAGAGATATTTGGAAATTTATCGTAACCAATCCTTAATAGAGAAGAGGGAAAGGGATAACCCCTTTCAAAGGCTCAAGGCGTACGGGCCTTGTTGATGAAATACATTTTAAGAGTATGGGCTTCGCGAAGAGGCCCAGCGATGGTTGAGCTTCCTCCTTTGGCGCTCATTTAATCGCGTGGCGATTACCCCAAGGCGCGTGGTCGTCACTCTAGGGCTTCTTCCCTCTCTCCTTCATTTGATCGAAACCAAACCTCTCTTTTTCATTTCTTCTCCATTTCTTCTCAAGACCTTCTCTCGGCGGCTTCCTTCCTCGGAGATTCCTTTTCGCTCTCGACAGGTAGCCATATTTTCCCTTCTTATCTTCTTTTACTAGATCGTTCTTAGTAATGTCTGGCGACTCCCTTAGCAAAACCCTAGATTCCTCCCCCGTAGGCGATAGGGTTAGGTCTAGGAGTTTAGATCCAATGGACTCTTCTTCCCACTTCCCTAGCCACGCGGTTGAGGTAGAAAGTCCCCGACTTGATGAGGTCGAAAACATCTCCTCCGATGATGAAGCCGAGGGATCACTGTTGACGGGTCTGGTTTCTAGGAATGGGAACAGAGATATTGAGGAGTGGAGGAGGAAGTATGCTCTTCCTCAGGAGCTCGTCTTCCGGATTCCAGGTCCTTCTGATAGGATTTCGGATTTTGGAGTCGATAAAGTCCCGATCTACGAAGCGTACTTCGAGGCGGGCTTCCGGGGTCGTGTCCCTTCACTGATTTCCAAGCTTTCGGAGTATCTGGTCATCTCTCCTGGTCATCTAACTCCTCCTGCTTGGAAGACTTTGATAGCGATCCAAAACGTTGGTGATCTAGAGGGCCTGATGTTGGGAGTGAACGAGGTTCTCTACTCGTACTATGTCACCCCCTTGTCTGGATCGAAGGGAAAGTATTATCTCCATCCTTGGGGCGGCAATGCACTGGTCAAGGAGATTGAGAAGGGTGGAAGGAAATGTCACTCGAGCTTTAGTGGTAGATGGGCAGAGATATTTTATTTTATAACTCTTCCCGGCTTTTCTCCAATTTGGCATGTAGCGGGTAGGTTACCATACTTTCACGATGATTCAATGCAAGATGAGCTGAAAGATATCTCAGATTACACATATGCCAAACTTGGAAGGTATCAGCTCAGCATTGGAAGTCTTGGAGAAAGGTTGTAAGTCATGGAGAATGCTACAACAACAATGAATGATAAGTGGACCAGAGGAGATGACACCATAAGAAGCTTCATTGCTACATTGTCATGTTCCATATGAGTAGAGAAGATGTGGATACTTGTTTTCTTACAAGTAAGTGCTTTCAAACACACTAGCGAAACATCTCCAAAGTCCAGCTAAATGACTATAACAAAGAGTTGAGTGAGAGGCAACCCACTATTAGGCAATTTACTGAAGTTTTATTTTAGTACTTTATTTTTGCTTTTATATTTTATGCAGATATAAAAAATGAAACAAAATTCTAGTAGACGATTGCCAGCAACATCGACCGATGAGACCGGATTGATATCGATCGACAAGACATCACCATCCACTGATCGACGGTCACTTCATTCCATCGATCAATGCGGAAATCCGTCAGGTATATCATTATATTTGTTAAATTCAGTATTTATGATTTATTATTCACCTTAACTTCGACTAGATATATATTAGGGACATTATAATTTAAGTATGGGGGGAGTTTTACTGATATTGCTTTACTTTATGAGTTTTAATAAAATGTTTTCAAAGTTTTTATTGAGTCAAGAAAGGGATGATGAACTTTTTAAATTTTTACTTGTTATCTAACCACTCTTTAGCACCATTCTTAGACTTATTGACTGTAGAATGTACTAGAGATACTAAAGTGGTTCAACTATGTTCACACTTGCTGAGATTGTTTGAAGGAACCAAAGCTGACCTCCCAGCTAATTTGAGTTAACTGCTTGTCTTGGGGCTTAGTATACAACGGGGACAAATCCTCTTGCAAGTCTGGAAAGTAAAAGTCTATGTGTTTCTGATTCCCTTCTCTCTCTCTCTTTGGCTTCTTAAGATATAAAATATCGAGATTCTAAATGGTAACAGCGGATTGAGCGATGTGAAACAAACGGTACATCTGTGTTGCGGTTCTAACAGTTATAAAAACATGTAGATATATGGTATATGTAAAGATTTTTGTTATTGTTAGATGCGGTACGAGGAGGATGGATTGTAAATGATTTCTTGAAAGAGGAAGAAGGATATGTAAATTACATTTTACCCCATTATTCTAAGTCTGAAATGAATTATCACACACTGTGGAAACGAGGGGTATGACTGTCTCCTATGACTCCATTATTCGCTACACTTTGTCAAAATAGAGCTACAAAAGTAGACAAGTCAATAAGATGAACAAGATGGATTGCATCAGCATCATCATCAACATTGATTGATATTGAAACTATAAAGATTTAGAGAAGAGAGAAAAGAGGGAAGAAAGAATCAAAGAAGAATGCCTGGATATTCACGAACTTGCTTGATTGAGAATTCATTTGTCTGTTGATCGATACTCCCAAGGTAAAATCTGCACTTTTATTTATGTAAGAAATGAGGTTAGCAGAGGGGATTGTGAGACAAGATTTACTAAGTTGCTGGCTAGATGAATTTAGCTGCTAAACTAGGATATGGTACAATGTACTTCCAAAGTTAGGATTTATTTGATGTAGTTTGGAACATTGTAGAGGTGATGATTTAAAGTTTTTAATTAAATTGTGTGAGTCCCTTCTGTTTAATTTCAAACCTCTTTAGAGAGACTGTCGTTTGTTTTGCTTGATGACAAGCAAAATGGTAAGTCTGGGCGAGTTGATATACCATTGATTTTACCCATTTTCAGCCATGATATATAAATGTTTTAAGATATAATTGTTATGTTTTGGAGTCTATTTAGTATATTTATAGGTTCACGAGTGTTTTGAAGGAAAGTGGTGACTTTTGAGCATTTTAGAGCATGAAAGGAGATTTCACCCGAGCTGATGTTATCACTCAAATTACCCTAAGGAGTGAATTACTCTCTCAAATAAGAGGTTCAATTGTAATACTTAGGGGTCGAATCCACAGAGACTCAAGGATTACACAATAGATTATATAGTCTTCGAAATAAAGCTAGAAAAATAGGTTTTAAACAGTAAATTAAATGGTGAGTAAGGCAGTTGCTCGATTGATTTGATTTGAGATTGGTAACAGGAAGATAGGTAGCTAGATTCAGGTATTATCACAGGTTTGACAAGTTTGCAATTTATTTAGGGTTTTTACTATTCATAGTTCTGAACTCAAACTGTTGGTTTAATCAAATGATTAACTTCGGTTGGATCTTGGGTCATCAACTCTCGATCGATGATCATAAGAAAGTGTCGATCGATAATTCAATGGAACATTGATCGATGCACCTTCCACAATATCGATCGATACAACCCTAGCTGCGTCGATCGATATTGCTTCCAGCGAGCCTTAAGATCAGGTTTGATGGGTTCTCTAATCTAACTAGGAACAACTCTCGTTTGTTCTCAATCAGATTAGAACATGCTAGTTTATTTTTGAGGAAATTGCTAAGTTCTCACTTATCCAATTTAATCCTAAGATCTAGGTCAAAGATGATTAATCCCAAACAAAGTATTAAGAACAACTAGATGAAGAACTATATTTTAAACACCCTAACAATGGTTTATTTGCAATACATGAGTCAACCTTATGAGAAACCTAAATCTAACAATGAGACTACTCAAACATATTCATAAGAAACATTATGATGGTCTGAATAATACTGCAATAGAATAAATAAGAGAAGAACAAAGTAAAGAAACAAGGGAGTTCAAGATCTTCCCTCTCTCAAGGTGCTCAGATCTCTCTCTCCAATCCTAAGCTTTCTCTCTCTCTAGAATAGTATGAAGCATAGCAGCCAACAATGGCTTAGAAAATAGTAAAATAAGGTTTCTGGTCGACCAAGGGCATAAGGGTAATTTGTGGTTACTTCTGGGCTTCAGTTGGTCATAAAATATACTCAGCCCATATTCTGATGTCCCTTTCGATCGACATGCAGTGTGCTGCATCGATCGACATACAATCCTCTTCTCGACAGCTTCCTCTCGCGAGGCAGACTGACTACTCTTCAGTAAAACGGGCATAACGTCTGCTACAGGATGCGGATTGACCTCAGACCGGTCGCATTGAAAAGCTATCTCAAAGCTCTATCTTGTGTCAAAAGATGAGATAAATCCAACGGTGGGAAGGTATTCATCGAGAGCTAAACATCTGAAGCGTCTGTGCAGTTCTGCACTGCGAAAGACTCCAAAAGGCACCAAAATCACCATATATCTCCAAATCGTCCCTGAACCTGTAAATACTCTAAATAGACTCCAATACATAATAAATAGTATATAAAACACTTATATACCATGGGTAAAAATGGGTAAAATCCATGGTATATCAACTTCCCCAGACTTATCCTTTTGCTTGTCCTCAAGCAAACCGAACGGACAGTCTCTCTGAAAGATGTTTGAAAACAGCAGGGACTCAAAGGAGTTTAAAAACTCAGTTCATCATCTCTCTACTAGTGCAAACCAAATCATTAAACATCCTAACCTTAGAAGCACATTATACAATATCCTAGTATATCAACCAAATTCCACTAGTTCCACAACCTAACAGATCCTGTCTGACAATCCCCTCTACTAACCTCATTTCTTGCATAAAAATAAAAGTGTAGGCTTTACCTTGGGAGTATCGATCAAAGGACACATGGATTCAACTCAAACAAGTTTCTGAACACACATGTAGTCTTCTCTGATCTCTTTCTCCCCTCATCTCTCTTCTCTGAATCTCTTATTAGTTTCAATTTCAACAGGTTTCCATGCCAACACAGGTCATCTAGTCTATCTCATTGACATTGCATTTGTAACTCATACATTTTGACAAAGTGT
This sequence comes from Raphanus sativus, assembly GCF_000801105.2. Lineage (NCBI taxonomy): Eukaryota > Viridiplantae > Streptophyta > Magnoliopsida > Brassicales > Brassicaceae > Raphanus > Raphanus sativus. The sequence continues at coordinate 13,814,024 of NC_079512.1, read as the reverse complement.
AGCGAATAATGGGGTCACAGGTAATTTACCTATCCCTCGTTTCCACAATGTGTGATCATCCCTGAGATTTAGAATACTGGGGTCGCATGAGATATTCCTACCGCTCTGCCTCTCAAGAAATCATTTCAATCTTTTATAACATAACACTTAGATCTTTGAGATGCCGAAGAGAGAGAAGGAATAGAACCAGAAACACACATACTTTTTACCTTCCAGACTTGCAGGAGGATTCCGATCCCTTGTATACCAAGCCCCAAGACAAGCAAAATCAAGTCAATATTAGTTGGAGGTCAGCTTTGGTTCCTTCAAACAATTTCAGCAAGTGCAAACATAGTTGACAGGTTGATCCACTTTAGTATCTCTAGTACTTCTGCAGTCATAAATCTAAGACTGGTATAAAGAGTGGTTAGATGATGACAAGTAGTAAATCAATTAAGATTATATCTCCTTCTTGACTCAATAAAATCTTGTTGAAAACATTTTAGATAAAACTCATAAAGTAGATAAACGTTAGTAATCCCCCCAGACTTAAATTACACTGTCCCCAGTGTAAAACAGTCAGTGGTAGGGTGAAAATCATAAAGCATAAGTACGAAATTTAACAAGTAAGAACGACATACCAGCTCGCTGATGTCTGTGTCGATCGACACAATGAAGTGACAATCGATCGTTTTACCTGAAGCGCTGTCGAACGATATCGACATGGTCTCATCGGTCGATGTGCTGAGCAATCGTCTACTCGGATCTGTTTTCTTTTTTCCTTTTTTTTTTACAATAAGCAAAAATTAGTAATAATCAAAACTAAACTTTGAAGAAATTACCTGATAGTGGGTTGCCTCCCACTCAGCGCTTGTTTTATGTCATTGAAGCTCGACAGTCATGTTATATCAATTGGTAGGTGGCAGTCCAAGACTTGTAATTTGTCTGTCTGGTCTCTCTGCTTCCGCCCAATAGTGCTTTACTCGTTGTCCATTCACCTTGAACTCTTCTCCCTTAGAGTTGATTAGCAATATGGCTCCAGAGGGGCTTACCTCTTTAACAGTGAAGGGACCACACCAGCGGGAACTTAATTTTCCAGGAAATAATGCCAAACGAGAATTATACAAAAGCACCTGATCATTCGGTTCGAAATGTCTAGATATGATCTTCTTGTCGTGATAAGCTTTTGTCCTCTCTTTGTATAACTTTGAGTTTTCATAAGCGTGATATCTGATTTCATCTAACTCATTCAGCTGAATTAATATATTTTCCTTAGCAGGTTTGACGTCGAAGTTCATCATTTTTACAGCCCATGCCGCCTTGTATTCTAACTCTACCGGAAGGTGACATGATTTTCCATAAAGTAGGTGAAATGGTGTAGTTCCGAGTGGCGTCTTAAATGCAGTTCTATAAGCCTAAAGTACATCATCCAGTTTTGTGGACCAATCTTTTCTTGTTTTCCCTACCGTCTTTTCCAGGATTTCCTTGATTTGACGGTTTGAAACTTCTACTTGTCCATTGGTCTGAGGATGATACGGTGTAGCTACTCGATGGTGGACTCCATGCTTCGCAAGCAGCTTCTCAAACACTTTGTTAATGAAATGAGAGCCTCCATCGCTTATTACCACTCTAGGAACTCCGAATCTAGGGAAAATGATGCTTTTGAAAAGTTTCACGACTACAGCAGCATCGTTTGTCGGGGATGCTATTGCTTCTACCCACTTAGATACATAGTCGACAGCGACTAGGATATATTTGTTCTCGTCTGAAGAAGGAAAAGGGCCCATAAAGTCGATGCCCCAACAATCAAAGACTTCTACTTCTAATATGAAATTTTGTTTCATTTCGTGTCTTTTGCTGATTTTTCCTCTTCGTTGGCAGCGATCACATTTTGCTATATAAGATTGTGCATCACGAAACATGGTTGGCCACCAAAAACCAGCCTGAAGAATTTTTGACATTATCTTAAAACTCGCAAAATGTCCAGCATAATCAGATCCATGACAGTGGAAAAGTATATCTGGAACTTCAACCTCTGCAATGCAGCGTCTATATATTTTGTCAGCACAATGCTTATAGAGATATGGTTCGTCCCAATGAAATCGTCTGACTTCTCTGAGGAACTTTTTCCTTGAGTAACCTTGGAGGCCTTCTGGTTCCACGTCAGCAGCTAGATAATTTACTATATCAGCATACCAAAGTCGGTTTTTTAAATTTCCGTCAATTGCGTGCACCCCCAGACTTAGACTTCTACACCCAGGAGAATCAAATTCAGATTGCATAGAGTTATATGCAACATTGACATTTATATAACCTATCAATTCGTCTTGTTTTGTGTGGGTCCGCCGGTTGTCTAAGGTGTCGATCGATTCTTCATGCAGGGTACCGATCGATTTTTCCTCAAAAGTTGAACACATGTTTCCAATGAACGCAGAGTCCGTTTGATAGACGTTTTCTATGGGTAGTGAGTCATCAATTGGAACATTGTCTGCGACTCTAATTCGTGAAAGATGATCAGCAACTCCGTTTTCTACTCCTCTTTTATCTTTTATTTCGATATCGAATTCTTGTAGGAGCAGGATCCATCTCACAAGTCTTGGCTTTGCGTCTTTCTTCTGCATTAAGTATTTCAAGGCAGCGTGGTCGGTGTGGACAACTACTTTTGAGCCAACTAAGTAGGGGCGAAATTTTCAAAAGCAAAAACAACTGCTAGTAACTCTTTTTCGGTCGTCTCATAGTTTCTTTGCGCATCATTCAGAGTCCTACTAGCATAGCAGATAACATGTAACTTCTTATCCTTTTTCTGCCCAAGTACTGCTCCTACAGCTAAGTCGCTTGCGTCGCACATTATTTCGAAAGGTAAATTCCAATCCGGAGCTTGCACAATGGGAGCAGTCACTAGAGCTGTCTTAATTTCTTTAAAAGCTCTTAGGCACTCAGGGGTAAAGTTGAATTTGACTTCTTTGCTCAGGAGAGATGTAAGGGGTATGGTTATTTTGCTAAAATCTTTTAGGAATCTCCTGTAGAAACCAGCATGTCCCAGAAAGTTTCTTACATCTTTTACATTGGTCGGTGTTGGCAAACCTGTCATCACTTCTATTTTAGCTTTATCCACCTCGATACCGGCTGCAGATACCTTGTGGCCTAAAACAATCCCATCGTTAACCATAAAATGGCATTTCTCCCAATTTAGAACAAGATTTTTCTCCTCACATCTAGCTAATACCTTGCACAAGTTGTTGAGGCATGATGTAAAATCAGATCCATACACCGAGAAATCATCCATGAAAACTTCCATGAAATCCTCGATCATATCTGTAAAGATAGACATCATGCATCTCTGGGAGGTAGCAGGAGCATTACAAAGCCCAAAGGGCATCCTTCGGTATGCGAATGTACCATATGGACAAGTGAATGTGGTCTTTTCCTGATCCTCAGGATGAATAGGGATTTGGAAAAATCCTGAATATCCGTCGAGAAAACAATAATACTGATGATTTGCTAATCTTTCGAGCATTTGGTCGATGAAGGGCATGGAAAAATGATCCTTCCTAGTGGCGGCATTTAATTTCCTATGATCAATACACATTCGATGCCCAGTGACGGTTCTGGTAGGAATGAGTTCGTCTTTATCGTTCTTCACCACTGTAATACCTCCCTTTTTCGGAACGACATGCACCGGGCTTACCCAATTACTATCCGAAATCGGGTAAATGATTTTGGCATCGAGTAGTTTAATGATTTCTTTCTTAACTACATCTTTCAGGTTTGAGTTTAGCCTTCTTTGGTGTTCTATTGATGGTTTCGATTTATCTTCTAAATGAATGCGGTTCATGCATAGAGTTGGAGAGATACCAGGAATATCTTCGAGAGAATACCCGAGAGCTTTCCTATACTTGCGCAATTTGTACAGTAGCAATGCAAGTTCTCCATCATTCAGGTTGGCATTAACGATTACAGGATAAGAATTATCATAGAGAAAAGCGTATTTGAGTCCAGCTGGTAATTGTTTCAACTCGACCTTCGGTGCTTTTTCAGAGCTCAAATTGTCCAGCGAAGATGGTTGTCGATCGATGGTACGTTGTGTATACCGATCGACGTTGATTTTTGACTCGTCGTTTTCCTCTTCATCAACATTTTTTATTTCCTCGCTTGCGTTCATCAGCCGTGTATATTCGTCAGTCCTGTCATCTATGCTAAACATGTTTCTTTCAGTGGTAGAAAAGTCATTTTCTAAGGGGTCATCTGAGCGTAGATCCGCGAAAGATTCTTCAGCTTGCTCAGAGATGTCATCCACGTAGAATGCTCGATTATCGATTAGGGGATGCTTGATTAATTTTTCCATGTCAAAAGTCATTGAAATGTCTCCAATGTTCAAACGTAATCGTCCTTCCTTTACCTCAATTATCGCTCCAGATGTGGCTAGGAAAGGTCTTCCTAAAATAAGGGGATCCTTTGGTTCATGCTTGTATTTTAACACAACGAAGTCCGTAGGTATCTGACAATTGTTTATCTTTATAGATACGTCCTCAAGTATTCCTTCTGGTATTCGAATGGATCTATCAGCAAGAACCAGGGTTATTTGGGTTGGTTTAAATTCGTCAAACCCGAGGGATATAGCAACAGAGTAAGGCATAAGGTTGACGCTGGAGCCTAGATCGCAAAGTGATCTATCAAATCGTTTATCTTTTATGTTGCAATATAGAACAAAACTTCCAGGGTCAGGTCTTTTGATCGGCATTTCGCCTTGGATTATGGCACTTACATCTTCAGAAACCATCATGACACTGTTTTCCGACGATGGCAAATTTTTGGATACCATGTCTTTCACATATTTCTTAATGGGGGGTGAAAATTTCATGGCATCGCTCAGTGGCATTTCAACTGTGATGTTTTCGAGGGCTTTCTTGCAAATTGCTTTATCCAATTCTCGTTTTGTCTGCGACGTGTTGGGAGGGAAGGGTGTTAAAGGTTTGTACACTCTCTCTATTACCGGTTCGACGGGTGTCGTTCTCGGTGTAGTAGGTGTAGGACATCGATCGATGGTTGCATCAACACGTCGATCTATGTTCTTACCCTTCTGTCGATCGATATTTTGTTTACTTCGTCGATCGATAGTTGCATCTTCCTTTTTATCATCGCTGAGGTTAATCGGTTCAGAATCATCAAGAATTATTGGTTTGGGTCCACATTTTTCAGTTCTCTCTTCTTCAGCGAGTTCGCCATTGGAAACGCTTTCTCTTGTAGTTGGAACAAGGCGTTTCCCGCTCCTTAGAAGTACAGAGCAGACTTGACGTTTTGGGTTTGTGTCGATCCTTCTAGGGAGACATTCTTTTTCTCTTCGGACAAACCCATCGTCATGGGAAACTCGGCTATCCAAAACTTTTACATGATCGCTCAAAGCCTCTAATTTCTTATTGAAATTAGAGCACATGGAATCTAATCTTACATCAACATCCATGACCGTCTTCTGCTGGTCTTTCAAAATTTCTTCCAATTTAGATTCCACAATGCTCTCATGAGTCTGTTCTTCCTCATGGCTTCTTGTAAACCTCATGTTTATCTGCGGGTTAACAAGTTTTTGTTCGCAAAATACAATCTGATCGATGAGTATTTCATGTTCTTCTTCATCTCTTTCATGTGAAGAGGTCTTGGATATCCGATCTCCATTGGAAATCTCCATCTTTCTCCTCTCGCGATCAACCTTTGCGGTACTAGTGCTGGTTGCTACATTTTCAATTAGCTTCGTGGCTTCTTTGGGGCTCCTAGTTTTGAAGTTCCCTTGACTTGCAGCGTCCAAAGTCGATTGGTATATCAAATCGAGACCTCTGAAGAAAATATTAAGTAGTTGAATCTCGGAGAATCCATGGTGGGGGCAGTCTCGCTGGTAGCCTTTGAATCTCACCCAAGAGGCTTTAAAAGCTTCAGCAGTGCCTTGAGAAAAATTATAGATATTATTCCTAAATTCTTCGGTCCGTGCATCATCGAAGAAATTGTTGAGAAATGCACTTTTGATATCGCTCCAACAAGTCAGAGATCCTGGCCGCAACTCTTTAAGCCAGCAGGTCGCGTCTCCATCAAGAGAGTGCGGGAAGAGTTTGCAGAATAGGTAGTCTTCGGAAACTCCCTGCATCTTTATGTTAGACACAAAGTCCTCAAGTGCTTCGATATGGTCTATGGGATTTTCATGAGGGAGACCATGAAAGGGGTTTTTACCTACTAGAGATAAATATTTTGGTTTCAATTCAAAGTCTTTCCTCTGAATCGCTGGTGGGTGGATCGCAGACCTGTTGGTGTATAACCGATCAGGTCTGTTGTAATCTCCAATCGTTTGGTAACGCTCCAGTCCAGCATTCAAAACAACAGCTATTCCAACAGGGATTGCAGTCCTATGTCTAAAATTAATTTTCTTCGCTGCATTGCATACTTGATCCCTTTTATTTCCTAGAACTACTTTTCCATTATTGAAATTCGTAAACACAGACTTACCTGCTTCCGGCTGGTGGGCGTCGATCGATGTGTGTAAATCAGGGTCAATCGATTTTGGTTGACCGGTATCGATCGATTCCAGCAGTGAAGTGTCGATCGTCTCGTTCGTCGATACGTCGCTCGATATGCTCATATCTGCGCCGATCGATTGTCTGGCCGAGACTTGTGTTCTTCTCCTAAGTACCTTTGTCAGCAGGAAGGTGAATGATATTCGTGTTCACGCACACCAATTAACCTAATGTGCACACTACCACAATCGAATGGTATGTCGATGTAGCACTTTAGGATCGAATCCACAGAGACCAACTCTTACACTTTATTTCTATTGGATCAAAATCAAGCTAAGACAAATATGGGGTTTTGATTTAAGTAGTGACGTGCAAGTAAAGTAAATGGTTGCAAATAGTAAATTCAATTTAAAGAGAAGCCAGCCTAGGGTTACTTCATCGGATGTTAATACTTGTGAGCTAAACAATTATTCAAGTGCTAATAAGAACAGTCTAGAACTCGGATCACTCAAGTAGAACAGTCCACTGTCGTGGTACTGCTCCCTATGCTGATCGATCTCACCGTCTAACTGTCGTTGAGGTGAGAAGCGACAACAAGCAATAGAGATCAAGTCCGATAGGTTCACAAAACACCCTAATATCTACTTTCGCTGATTAGGGATGCAATGCTCATTCAAAACAGATCTAGCAACCTATTACACGGTTAATGAACAGGTTAAACCTATGATCTAACATTAAGCGGCCAGTTTAATGCAAGCAATAAGAACAGTTATGAATGAAGACAATCGAGTGATTCACTTATCTATGTTTAGCTCACGAAATCAACACCCTAGAACCCTAGACAAGCTAGCCGACTACTCAGCCATGACACAAGAAAAGACAAGCATCAATACTGAATAATACTGCATAAAATAACAGAAACAAGAGATAGGGTTCAGGGGTTCTTCTCTATGGAGAGAGATAGCCTTCTCCCTTTACAAAGTAGCAAATCCCAAAGTAAAAAGCTCTAGAGTCTGTTTCTCTATGAAAAGAAGCGTATTATGATGTAGAAAAATAGAAAAATAAGTTATATCAAAAGCCACAGGCGGCCAGAGAGAAAAAGAGGATAATTAGGGCAAATCTCGAGATGTTGTATTTTCCTTATTCATCGGGAACAACCGCGGGATCACTCCGTCTGCTTGTTCCGCTTGATCGGGAACAGTCATCAGACTGTTCTGCGTGAAAATCACCAAACTGCACTGTTTTCTGCTTCTTTTGTTCCAGCAGGTCCATCTCCCATCCAGTGCAACTCCAGACCTGTAATGACTCGAAAAGGACTAGAAAGACTCGATAAAGACTTGAAAACCAATTAGAAAACATATATACAATGATGTATAAAACACCATATATCAATTCCCCCAGACTTAGATCCTTTTTTGTCCTCGAACAAGACCAAGTATCAAGAACATGGAGAAAGGTTTGAAAGTGTGGGAACTCTCCTATTCTCAGCAACCATACCTTAACCACAAATCTCTGAACCATACAAGCAGTAAACTAGGACAACACACCCTTACCAGAACCCCACTGACTGCTGTTCGAAAATCGGCTCCATACTCTACATCTCAAACCTGAAAAAGCAACACTATCGAGACAGAACTCCTTATATTCATTTAAGAGCAGCGTGAGCTTCTCATCACAGGCACTATTCAGGGTAAACGGGCTAGGTGTGGAACAGGCTAATTTTATGGTGGAGCTAAAGAGTGTTTAGAGGCTACCAACTTTTCGTAGTGGATGCAGGATATCGCGCAAAATAGCCGTGAGAGGACGGCTCCATTGATGTCCACAGCCCCTTACTCGTTTTGCTATCCCTGGAACGACTGTTCTTTTCGTTCGGGAACAATCATCAGACTGCTCCGCTCGTCTGTCTGCTCCTCATCCCTTCATATTGATACCCACTCTTCTGCTCGACCTTTCCAGTGGCTCATATATCCTGAATTCTTCTCCTTCTCCATCACCATCTGCTAAATAAAATGAAAGATAGTTTTTTTTTTTTTTTTTTTTTTACAAGTACAAAAAGAGATGGTGAGGTGACGAAGAAGGAGGTAACATGTGATGTCAAGGATGCCACTGGTGGTTTTGATTCAAATCATTCTGGTTCTCCACCCATGTTCTTGAACAGCTCATTGGTTATGGAGTGGTTGCTCCCTTAATCTGCTTGTTCTCCTTCTGGCTGAATCTGTGCAGCAGTAACGAGTAAGAGGCTGCGTCGATCCTTTCCTCTCCGACCTTTTTGCACATATCTGCACATATAACACTGAAAAACAAATGCATGAAGGTGGAATAAAGGCTAAGGTTCAGGGTGGGAACTAGCTAAAGATGAGCTAGCCACTCAGGAACAGCAAGATGGTTATAAAGAATAAGAAGTCCTGAGTGTAGTTCTCGTTTCCCTGATCTAGTGCCCATAACAAGAAGAATTTCAGTCAAGATTAGGTTCAAGTTATTTGGAGTTAAGTCTACCCAGTGTAACCTGATCGACTGAGAACTTCTGGAGAATCAAGTGAGATATGTCAGGATGTTCCGGGTCCACATGTGTGTCTTTCGCCACTGCTAAGGTCACTGAATAAGACAACTAAAGCACGAGGTGGTTAGTGATCAACACAGAATAAGGTCCTAATTCCCACAAAACTTTGACTGAATCGATCCTAAAAACTGACTCAAACTGACTCAAGAGAAAAACAAGAATTTACTTCACAACGTCTCGGTGTGAAAATAAATCAGAGAGAAGGTGAAAACAAGAATTTACAATTTTTTTTGGTCGAGATACTTACCTGGAGCGGGTGCTCCGAAAAATTCTGGGTGTTCTGTCGCCAGATGTTCACCTGGGCAGTTGTTCTCGGCTCCTGCAGAACAGGGAGCTCCGTTTCTGCAACCCAGAATTTTTCGAAGTATCTCGAATTTTTCTGCTTTTTGACCTGAAACTCAATAAACTAAAACGAAAATAAGCAAACGAAAACAAAACCAATTTATATTTACACTTACCAGTGGGTTGCCTCCCACCAAGTGCTTGGTTAAAGTCACTAGCTTGACTTGGTGACAGGGATCAGTCGGGTTGACCATGAGGGCTTGTTCCAAAACAAGCTCCACAATCTGACATGTTCAGCTTCAAAACTCTGCTCAACAACCCTTTCACAGCAGCTTCTCCTTTCTCTTTCAGCCCATCAGTGAGAATAACTCTGACTTTAGAGAAAGGTTTAGAGGTACCCTTGCACTTTACCTCATACTCAATGGATTTCTCATCACACCAGTGAGGTGTCAAAGTCATAGTAGGATCTCCTTTGACCCTTTTCTTTTGGACTTTCTTTTTCACCCTTGCATTCCCACTGAGTTTCTTGGTATCATTGTGAGGATCTCCATTCAGAACTTCCTTGAACTCACTGTTTTTACCAAGCTCCTTCCTTGGAACAACCTTCAGCTTTTCTCCACTGAACACTGAGATGCAAGAGGCGTGTAGTTTCTGAAATCTGGTGGGAACAGCCTGATAGAAGACATTCTTGTTGATGTGGGAGAAGGAGACTCTCTTATTAGGCATATCAACGATTGCTCCCACTGTAGCCATAAATGTCCTTCCTAAGATCAAAGGCATCTCATGATCCTTGTTCATCTCAACAACCTGAAATTCAGTATGGAGAACACAGTCCCCAACTTGGACAAGAAGGTTGCGAATGGTGCCATAAGGAACTGCTCTAGAAGAGTTTGCAAAAGTCAGAGTCACCTGAGAAGGCTCAACATCAGCAATGCCCAACTTGTCTACAATCGCCTTTGAGACAAGATTCACACAAGATCCGGAGTCACAAAGAGCTTCCTCAAATTCTACTCCAGCAATGGAACATGGAAAAGCAAACTTTCCAGGGTCATCAACCTTAGGCAACACCTTCAGATATGTAGGTGGAATCAGATAGGGAATCTTAGGAACATAGACTCGCACTGGTGGAATATCAGTAGATCCGTCGGGAGCGGGAGCAGTCGCGGGAGCAGTCACTCTAGAGCTAGTAGACTGCTCTGTTCTCTGTTATGCGCCCAGAACAGTCTCAGCGAACAGTTGTTTCGCTTGTTTTTCCTCAGATTTCTCACGTCTCTGCTCGGTTGCATTACAGTGCTCAACCCTAGGATTCATCACACTTTTTCCACGAATGATCTCTTGTTGTCTTTTAACAGTTTCAGCAGTTTGAGCAAGCTGAACATCAATCTTCTTTATGTGGTTGCTCACAGTATCATATTTTGAATTCAGCTCGGTGAACATGCTGTCCATCCTGGTGTTGATGTCTGTGGTAACCTGATTCAGTGCCTTGACCTGAAGTTGCTGGCTCTGGAGCATCTGCTGCATCATAATGTTCAGATTTTTCAGATCATCTGGCGGACTGTTCCCTGCAGTCGGAGCACTCGCGGCTGGAACAACTTGCTGACTGCTCTGCGGGATGGTGTTCTGATACCAAGATCCTTGTGCATGGTTGTTCTGCAGTAGCTGATCGACCTTAGCTGTTAACTCATCAATTTTCTGGGTGTGTACACTGTTCCCTTTCTTGGAGCGGTTGCTCTCCTGATTCTCATTGGCTGAGCTAGCTGCCATGTTCTCAATCAGCTTGAGCGCTCCATCAGTGGTCTGAGTCATGAAGTCTCCATTGCTCGAAGAGTTTAGAGCACCTTGGTATTTCCAGTCCACCCCATCATAGAAAATGCCCAGGAGGTAATCATCATCAAATCCATGGTGAGGGCATTCTCTCTGGTAATCATTGAAGCGCTCCCATGCGTCACAAAAAGGCTCATCATGGAGCTGTCTGAACGAAGTGATCTTGTTCCTCAATGCAGTTGTTCTCGCCTTAGAGTAGAAATGGTTGAGGAACGCTGATCGGACCTGTTCCCATGAAGTGAGAGAGCCGGTAGGGAGGGAATTCAACCACCGTGCAGCTTTTCCATCAAGAGAGAATGGGAATAGCATGCACTTGATGTAGTCTGGTGGCACACCATTCGCACGAGTAAAACTGCAGACTTTTTCGAAATTCTCAATATGCTCCATTGGAATTTCTGCAGAGAGACCAGAGAACACTTTTCTCTGCACCAGATCAATCAGAGCAGGCTTGATCTCGAAGTCCTGCCTGGTGCAGAGTGGAGGAACAATGGCAGAGCGCGTAGTAGGAATGTTCCGCGGAAGGTTTCTCTCCCCGATTGGAACAGTCTGCACTGCTTGTTCCTGCCGCGCGAGAGCAGCCTGTTGAGCAGATTGTTCAGCAGCTGCTTGCTGAGCTTGGATGGTCTGCTGCATCTGAAGCATCTGCTGTTGCATCAGTTGCATTGCTGCAGCGAGATCATCCTGATGGCCGTGATCACCCATGGTGGTGTCAGTAGGCCTTGGCTGTTGTCTGTTTTGATTTTCTAAACCTTGCGATCTCCTGCAACAAAGAGAAAAGAGCAAGTTAGAGGTCTTAGACTAAATAAATAACCGAAAAATAAAGGTAAAAAGATGGTCCCCGGCAACGGCGCCAAATTGATATTCATGTTAACGCACACCAATTAACCTAATGTGCACACTACCACAATCGAATGGTATGTCGATGTAGCACTTTAGGATCGAATCCACAGAGACCAACTCTTACACTTTATTTCTATTGGATCAAAATCAAGCTAAGACAAATATGGGGTTTTGATTTAAGTAGCGACGTGCAAGTAAAATAAATGATTGCAAATAGTAAATTCAATTTAAAGAGAAGCCAGCCTAGGGTTACTTCATCGGATGTCAATACTTGTGAGCTAAACAATTATTCAAGTGCTAATAAGAACAGTCTAGAACTCGGATCACTCAAGTAGAACAGTCCACTGTCGTGGTACTGCTCCCTATGCTGATCGATCTCACCGTCTAACTGTCGTTGAGGTGAGAAGCGACAACAAGCAATAGAGATCAAGTCCGATAGGTTCACAAAACACCCTAATATCTACTTTCGCTGATTAGGGATGCAATGCTCATTCAAAACAGATCTAGCAACCTATTACACGGTTAATGAACAGGTTAAACCTATGATCTAACATTAAGCGGCCAGTTTAATGCAAGCAATAAGAACAGTTATGAATGAAGACAATCGAGTGATTCACTTATCTATGTTTAGCTCACGAAATCAACACCCTAGAACCCTAGACAAGCTAGCCGACTACTCAGCCATGACACAAGAAAAGACAAGCATCAATACTGAATAATACTGCATAAAATAACAGAAACAAGAGATAGGGTTCAGGGGTTCTTCTCTATGGAGAGAGATAGCCTTCTCCCTTTACAAAGTAGCAAATCCCAAAGTAAAAAGCTCTAGAGTCTGTTTCTCTATGAAAAGAAGCGTAGTATGATGTAGAAAAATAGAAAAATAAGTTATATCAAAAGCCACAGGCGGCCAGAGAGAAAAAGAGGATAATTAGGGCAAATCCCGAGATGTTGTATTTTCCTTATTCGTCGGGAACAACCGCGGGATCACTCCGTCTGCTTGTTCCACTTGATCGAGAACAGTCATCAGACTGTTCTGCGTGAAAATCACCAAACTGCACTGTTTTCTGCTTCTTTTGTTCCAGCAGGTCCATCTCCCATCCAGTGCAACTCCAGACCTGTAATGACTCGAAAAGGACTAGAAAGACTCGATAAAGACTTGAAAACCAATTAGAAAACATATATACAATGATGTATAAAACACCATATATCAGTGAAAAACTTTTAAGCAACAGAATGCAAAATCTAGACTATATTATAAATTTAATCTTTTGGTAATAAGAATGAGTCCACGGCAACGGCGCCAAATGTGATATCACTCAAATTACCCTAAGGAGTGAATTACTCTCTCAAATAAGAGGTTCAATTGTAATACTTAGGGGTCGAATCCACATAGACTCAAGGATTACACAATAGATTATACAGTCTTCGAAATAAAGCTAGAAAAATAGGTTTTAAACAGTAAATTAAATGGTGAGCAAGGCAGTTGCTCGATTGATTTGATTTGAGGTAACAGGAAGATAGGTAGCTAGATTCAGGTATTATCACAGGTTTGACAAGTTTGCAATTTATTTAGGGTTTTTAGTATTCATAGTTCTGAACTCAAGCTGTTGGTTTAATCAAATTAACTTCGGTTGGATCTTGGGTCATCAACTCTCGTTCGATGATCATAAGAAAGTGTCGATCGATAATTCAATGGAACATCGATCGATGCACCTTTCACAATATCGATCGATACAACCCTAGCTGGGTCGATCGATATTGCTTCCAGCGAGCCTTAAGATCAGGTTTGATGGGTTCTCTAATCTAACTAGGAACAACTCTCGTTTGTTCTCAGTCAGATTAGCACATACTAGTTTAGTTTTCAAGAAATTGCTAAGTTCTCACTTATCCAATTTAATCCTAAGATCTAGGTCAAACAAAGTATTAAGAACAACTAGATGAAGAACTATATTTTAAACACCCTAACAATGGTTTATTTGCAATACATGAGTCAACCTTGTGAGAAACCTAAATCTAACAATGAGACTACTCAAACATATTCATAAGAAACATTATGATGGTCTAAATAATACTGCAATAGAATAAATAAGAGAAGAACAAAGTAAAGAAACAAGGGAGTTCAAGATCTTCCCTCTCTCAAGGTGCTCAGATCTCTCTCTCCAATCCTAAGCTTTCTCTCTCTCTAGAATAGTATGAAGCATAGCAGCCAACAATGGCTTAGAAAACAGTAAAATAGGGTTTCTGGTCGACCAAGGGCATAAGGGTAATTTGTGGTTATTTCTGGGCTTCAGTTGGTCATATAATATACTCAGCCCATATTCTGATGTCCCTGTCGATCGACATGCAGTGTGCTGCATCGATCGACATACAATCCTCTTCTCGACAGCTTCCTCTCGCGAGGCAGACTGACTACTCTTCAGTAAAATGGGAATTACTTCTGCTACAGGATGCAGATTGACCTCAGACAGGTGGCATTGGAAAGCTATCTCAAATCGCTATATTTTGTCAAAAGATGAGCTAAATCCAACGGTGGGAATATCTTCATCGAGAGCTAAACATCTGAAGCGTCTGTGCAGTTTTGCACTGCGAAAGACTCCAAAAGGCACCAAAATCACCATATATCTCCAAATCGTCCATGAACCTGTAAATACTCTAAATAGACTCCAATACATAATAAATAGTATCTAAAACACTTATATACCATGGGTAAAAATGGGTAAAATCCATGGTATATCAGCTGACCATCTACCAAGACATGAGGTCGATCTTGAGAGATAATAATCGATCGATGCACACTATGTGTCGTCGATCGATGGCGAAGCACGCAAGGCCCAACTTGCTTCCATCCAACTTTAAATCCAAGATTCCACTTATTACCATAATGCCCCTGACGAGTTTTCAACTAATATTTATGTGATCTTTCATTGTATGAGGCAACACACGCTTCGATAATTATTATTCTCATAGCAAATGGATTGTGTTTGGAACTCCAGTTTTCTATCATTTATCTATCTATGCAGTTTTATTTATTTCTTGTGATGTTTTGTTTAGTCATGTCTGAGTAATTCACTTTGTTAGGTTTATGTTTCAAATATATTATGAGGGATTAGCCCAAAATATATAATTTTTAAGTTTTAATATTCATCATAAAAGTACCCGAACGCCCAGGCCTAGGACTAGGCTTTAACCATTTGTCGTTTGCATGATTTTCCGAGCATTTTAAAGTACTTTACTTTTTACTTTTGAATTGTTTTTGGTAATTGAACCCAGCGTCACGAACTTCTTTGCACACTCACGATACAATTTAACTTTTGGGATGTATAACCAACCAAAAACGTCTAATTTACTCACTAACCGAGTTCCCTGACAGTTGTATATACGGCATTATTTTTCATATTAATATTGTTTTGTCACTTATGTCAACCGACAAAACCTGAAAGAAAAAATAATTAAAATTTCAATTATTATCGAAGAAAAATAAATTGCGTCTTAGTTCCCTTCACATCTTCCTTTTCATTTCTCTTGGCAACTTCGTCGAAGCTGAAAGATCTTCGGCACCGAGTGGAATAACCTCATCGCCTTACCTTGCGTTTTTGTTAAACAGATCGATGTAATGTTATCCACATATACAGATATTGATGTCATCACTATTTCAGCCACACATGTATATTTCTCTATCATGTCTATTTTCCTTTCCATTTCATATAGTTAATAGTACAAAATATTATATATTATTTCGAATTTTAGTTTAATCTCAAATATTTTACATTTGGGTTTGAATTTAGAAATTCAAATTTAGGGTTTAGTATTTACATCTTGGAAATGCGTAGGGTTTAGGGTTGGAAGTGGATTGGAAGTGGGTATTGATATCATCACTATTGCAGCTACACATATGTATTTCTCTATCAAATATATTTTTCATTTCATATAGTATAGTTAATAGAACAAATAGTTTTATACTATTTTTGAATTTTAATTTGATCTAAAATATTTTACATTTGGCTTTAGGTTTAGGAATTCGAATTTAGGATTTAATATTTACATCTTGGAAATATGTAGGGTTTAAGATTGGAGGTGGGTATTGACGTCATCACTATTACAAGCACACATATATATTTCTCTAACAAGTCTATTTTCCTTTCCATTTCATATAGTATAGTTAATGGTACCAAGAGAAGAAGGGAGGAAGGCATCGTTTAAAGAGCTCTTTTCTTTCTTTCTGAACCATGTTGGAAAATTGCGGAATGCTTTACTTTCCATATAAGGAAAACTCATTCTCGTGGGTGGGAAAAAAACAATCCCGTAAAGTCAAATGTAAGCTCGACAGAGTAGTGGCAAATGAAGAATGACACACCTTATTTAACCACTCAGTTGTAGAATTCTTGCAACTATGGGGATCGGACCACAGACCGATCTTAGCACAGATCCAGTCCAGTGTCAGGAGGACACAAAAGAATTTACGCTTCGACAAGAGATGGAATGGTAAATCGGGGTTCAGGGAAGCGGTAACCTCAGGGTGGGGAAATTTTGATGAAATTCCAATAAGGTACCTCATGTCGAAATAAAATTAGTTCATGGAAAAAGCAAAACCCTACAAATTCGGCCATATTGATAAAATATCTAAAAGATAAGATTGACTTGGCACAAGATGATGAACTCACTACAGCAGAAGAATTGGAAGAATTGACAAGGAAACTGGTTTTGGCATTTCGAGAAGAAAATACCTTTTGGGAACAAAAAAGCAGATATCAGGAACACCAAATTTCATCATGCTACCACAAAACAACGAAGAGCCCAGAATCGGATAATTAGTATTAAAGACAAGTATTGGAAGCTGGTAGAGAGTGTAATTGAAGTGGAGAACGTGTCTGTTCAATACTTTCGAGATCTCTTCTCTACCTTTCGCCGACACAGCTAGACGCTTCCCTTTGCTTTATCTCGAATAAGGTGTCTAGTACCGACAATATGTTACTTTTGACACTAACCGTCGGAACAGGAAATCAGAAGAGCTCTCTTTGACATTAACTCAGATAAAGCACCCAGTCCAGATGGTATGACCAGTAAATTATTTCAGAAGTTCTGGCGGCAAATGGTCAAGATATTATTAAACTTGTCCAAGATTTCTTTGCGACTGGTACGTTTAACCCATTATTGAACCAGACGAATATCTGCCTCATCCCAAAAAAGAAGAAACCTCGAGATATGACTGAGTTCAGACCTATTAGTCTTTGTAATGCCAGTTACAAGATTATATCCAAGCTTCTATGCAAAAGACTCAAGAGAGTCATCCCACATTTGATCTGAGAGACACAATCTGCTTTTGTGGCAAACCGGCTGATTACTGATAACATTCTGATAGCCCAGGAAAATTTTCACGCCATACGGACGAATCAGCGATGTAGAGAAGACTTCATGGCTATTAAAATAGATATGAGTAAAGCTTACAATAGAGTGGAGTGGAGTTTCTTAGAAGCTTTAATGCTAAAGATGGGCTTTGATGAAAGACTGGTTGACCTCATTATGTGTTGTGTCACGTCGGTCACATATCAAGTCTTAGTCAATAGGCAAGCAAGGGGAAAAATTCTACCAAGGAGAGGGTTACGACAAGGAGACCCCCTCTCCCCCTCACTTTTAAATGGCGCAGAAGTGGAGAAGAAGATTATAGGCCTCCCTGTTGCTAGGGCGAGTCCAAGGATCTCACATCTTCTTTTCGCAGATGACAGTCTTTTCTTCGGTATGGCTGAATTAAGCCAATGCAAAGAGATCATGAAAATTATATACATATATGGGAAGGCGTCAGGACAACGACTAAATGCGTCCAAGTCATCGATTTTTTTTGGAAACCGAGTGGAAAGTTCTCAGAAACATGATATAAAAGATGTCTTAGGGTTTTGTTCAGAAGGTGGCATGGGGATGTACTTTGGGTTACCGGAAGGTGGCTCAAAGATGAAAGTGTTCTCATTTGTACAAGATCAATTCAATGGCAAAGTCAACATATGGTCATCGAGACTCCTCTCTAAGGAAGGAAAAGAAGTTCAAGTCAAATATGTGGCTGAAGCAGTTCCGACATTTGTGATATCGTGTTACTTGCTTCCACAAGGCATTACCGATAAACTAAGGAGCACAACGTCTAATTTTTGGTGGAGTTCAAAACAAAACAGCAGAGGTTTACACTGGATAGCATGGGACGAGATCTGTACCCCCAAAATATTTGGGAGGACTAGGTTTTTGAGATCTTCATGACTTCAATATAACGCTTCTTGCAAAACAATTATGGAGACTAATTCATTAGCCGAACTCCTTATTGGCACGTGTTTTAAAAGGAAGATACTATAATCCCACTTCTCCCTTGGAAGATCGACATACATACTCACCATCATATGGATGGCGTAGTATCATGGAAACAAAAAATCTACTCATATCGGGCTTACGGAAAACAATCGGTTC
Source organism: Raphanus sativus (assembly GCF_000801105.2). Lineage (NCBI taxonomy): Eukaryota > Viridiplantae > Streptophyta > Magnoliopsida > Brassicales > Brassicaceae > Raphanus > Raphanus sativus. The sequence goes on along the minus strand of NC_079512.1, from coordinate 13,795,595 downwards.
GAGTCGAGATACGAGGGTTTGAAGTGAGTCTTTGGTTCCAGATTCAGTGGCTCGACCACTTAGACCTGCCAACCACATTGTATATAAACTACCCCAACTTATTGTTCATTCCTTTATTATACATCTTTTGCGGGATTTCTTTCACCCAGATGATATCACTTTGATACTTGGGCTGAAACCTTCTCGCTCTCGTACTCCGGATGGATATGTTTGGAATCACACAAAATCAGGAGTTTCTTTAGTTAAAACCGGTTATGACATATTCCGATCGACCAAAATGAGGCTGACACATGAAAGGGTTTTAGAACCGAGTATGACGAGCCTACAGAGCCATGTGTGGAAGATAAAGGCCCCGGGTAAGAAGAAGAATTTTTTGTGGCAAGCTATCTCGGGCTGTGTGGCGACGGCAGAGAGCCTCACTTATAGACACATGGGCACCGATAGGAATTGTCCTAGGTGTGCTAGCCCAGTGGAGTCGATTAATCATCTTCTTTTTGAATGCCCTCCATCTCTTCAGGTTTAGGCTTTATCGGACTATTCGTCCCTTCCGGGTTACTTCCCGAGTACATCTTTATACCAAAACATGAACTTTCTGTTTTGGAAGAGAAAAGAGGTGGCTCCTCTGACACAAAAATTTGATACATTCCCATGGATTTGTTGGTACATTTGGAAGGCGAGGAACGACAGACTCTTTAATGGAAAAGACGTATCCCCGATTGACACTCTCCAACACGCTTCCCTTGAGGCAGAATGTTGGAAGAAAGCTAACGAAAAGGAGGAAGCAAACGAGGATCATGATGACCCTCCTACTATAGAGGTTGCGATAGTGCCCCCTTGGATACCCCGAATCCATACCTGTCAAATTGATGCATTATGGATCAATAATGGCAGCGTCAGTGGCTTAGGATGGAGTCTTAAGGATCAACTGGGTTTAGAATACTTTGGATTATGGGTGTGCAATAGGAGCCTCTCAGCTCTGCATGCTGAGATGGAAGGTATACTTTGGGCAGCCTCATGTATGACAGATAGAAGGATAACCTCGGTCCGATTCGAGACGGACTGCTCGGACTTAGTGGATATGACTACAAACCCGATGGATTGGCCATCATTCGCGACAGAGATCGAGATGTTCCAAAGGTTACAGGATGACTTCGAGGATGTGAGTCTGTCTCATATGATATTCCTCGGAGTCGGAACGGTCGGGCAGACGTTTTAGCAAAAGATGCAAGGACCAGAGGCTACATTTTTTTCCATATAGATCAGATCCGAACAGAAGGAGATGCTCCTCGGAGAATCGGCTCGTCTGTTCTCCACTTGATCTAGCCTAGATGGGTAGACGACAAAAAAAAAATAATGATACTAAATATTACATACTATTTCCAAATTTTAATTTAATCTAAAATATTTTATATTTGGGTTTGGGTTTTAGAAATTCGAATTTATGGTTTAGTATTTACATCTCGGAAATGTGCAGGCTTTAGGGTTGGAGATGAGTTAGAGGTAGGTTGGTAACACAAATGTGTTTACAAGAGTAGTCTCCGTTCCATCTTAGATAGTGTAGAATAATAGTTTTGCTTTCATTTTATAAACATGACTTTTAAAATTGTGGGCCAGATTTGGATAGTGTAGAATAATAGGGTTTCTTTCATTTTATAAACATGACTTCAAAACTGTGGGCCAGATAAATATGTGTCGACATTATATATATTTTCTCTGCAACCTGTGATTTGTATTAAAGAGGGATATTACCGGATGAGTTCAACCTTAATTGTTAATGACCTAAATATGTCAAAATCAATACCATTTACTTAGTCATACTTCAGATTTTTGTCATTTCGCAAATTCACTATTAACTTTTCTTATTTCTTTCTACTGTTTCCACAACATCACCAACAAGTTTTTAACTTTTTGTATCACTTGTAATACAAAAAGATGAAGAAGAGAAAAAGAAAAGAAAAAGATGAAGAGAAAATGTAACCCACTTACAGTCTCGTCAACAATTATGGTATGAGTCGAAGCTTGTAAGTTGTAACTTTTCCTTCGGTTCGAACAGTCACAGGCTCATCGCCTTAGATACTCGTTATTTTCTCATAAATTTCAGAGAGCTGTTTTCTAACTTTAAAGTGATGAGAATTATATATCTATGACTAAGGCTTCGAATGTTTCTAACCGCCCCTCCCCACTACAAGAAAACAAGGCATATTCTGACAGAAACTCCGAAAGACACCTCCTGACAGCTTTTTGATGACATTCCAACGAAACCAGAAAACAACACTTTGTCAGAATGTCGTCGAAATGTCGTCGGAATAGTCTGATGAGATTCCGACAAACTACATATTGTCGGAAAGTTCGGACGAAAATCTGAGAACTTACCGAGAAAAATATAACCGTTACATTCGTCGGAATTTGTCGGTATATACCTACAAACCATTTGACTGTTGCCGAGTGCGAATATGACCGTTTATAGCCGTTTGATATTTTAAAATTTCCAACGTAATTTGGACCAATTTTAAAAATTTCGTCAGAATTCCGTCGGATTGCCATAAGCATTTTCCTATACATACAAGCTCTCTTCATTCACCTCATTCACTCATCATTCTCTCTAATCATAAGAAATCCGAAAAAATTATGTCTTCTGGAAATTATTAACGTTTGTGGATGGGGATAAACCGCATTTGGATCCCAACACCAAAAATACATTTAAGGTATTGAAGAATTCATGAGGCTTGTTCAACAGAAACCGGATGCAAATACCGGTATGTTAAGATTTGTATGACAGCACCCTAGATCGAGGAGTGAAGACTGACGCTTTTGGTGTTACATCGGTTCATGATAGTGCTCAAATTACCCAGTAGAGCTTACTCTCTCAAATAAGAGGTACAGCTGTAGTAATTAGGGATCGAATCACGAGGAGTTAGGGAACCAATTAAATATAATCTACTAATCAGTCCTAGGTGAAGTTGGTTTTAAAGATAGAAATGTAAATAGCAATTCCTAAAATGAGTAAGGTAGTTGCTCTAACTAACAATATGATGGGGTGTTTAAATGTGATAAAGAGTGCTAGACTTAGGGCTTTTATTCAGGAATGGAGATTATAATGCCTATAAATGCCTAACAAGTTGCTTGCATGATATATTAGAACTCAGTCGCTTAGTCTCAGTGATGTCTCACTGGTTAAATAATCTAGATCTCTGGCTTCAACTGTCGTATGTTGACACAGAAAAAGAGTCGATCGATAATCCTTTAGAGATATCGATCGATACACCTTTTACTCGGCGATCGACTCACCTGTCGGGATATCGATCGACGGCTTCTAGATATGCCTAGGCGCGAGCCGATAATGAACACTAGATCTCAAGGAGGGCGGTAGCTCTTCTCCAGAAGATACTAATTCAAATAGATAATTCAAGATTATCAGAGATCCTAGTGATCTATATTCTAGTTAGCTACTCTAGAACAAGCTTAGGGTGCAATCTATTTGATGAATATCACAACTAAGAAATTATAGTTTGGGGCTAATCCCACAAACCTATTTAAACCCTAGATCTAACAAGTAGACTACTCAGACATAGCTAAGCAATTCATAACAATAGATAGATGAAAGAATTGCATAGATAGAATAAATTAGAAATACAAAAGGAGAAGAGAAATCTCTCCAATCTCTCAAAACAAGTAAAACTCTAGTCTCTCTCTCACACTCTCTGCTTTGCCTCTCAAGACTTGTGTTTCTTAGACTCTTCAAAGCTTGCCGTCAAAAACACTTAGCAAGAATATTTATGCATTTCCATTAGGTTAAAAACTTGTCAGGGGCAATCTCGTAATTTGGTGAAGTCTTGGTGAAGTAGTCGGCTAAACCATTTCGTCCTCGATATCGATCGACAACACTGATGTGTATCGATCGATTATAATCTTCTAGTACGCGGATCTTCTTGGCTACATCGATCGACAACTCTGGATGAGTATCGATCGATTCTTATCGCAATGTTGACTTCCGACTTGGTCTTGAATGGTCAACTCGGGTGTATCATCTTTTGTACTCCAAAATGCTCCAAAAAACATCACTTTATCATAAAATGCTCCTGAACCTGAAAACATACCTAACAGGCTAGAAAACAGATTAAATATATAATAAAACACTAGTATACCATGGTTAAAAAAGGGTAAAATCCATGGTATATCAACTCCTCCAGACTTACTCCTTTGCTTGTCCTCAAGCAAAAACAGTAATCTTTGGAAAAGGTTTGAAAACAGTAGGAACTCAAAGATTCAAAATATTGAAGTCATCACTCTATGGGTTTACAATTCATGTCTAAACATCCTAATCACAGAAGTTCATTATGCCTTATCCTAACTTAGCAACCAAACTCATCTAGTCAACAACTTAGCAGATCTCATTTGACATTCCCCTCTACTAACCTCATTTCTTAACATAAAATAAAAGTGCAGGCTTTACCTTGGGAGTATCGATCAAAGGACACATGGATTCAACTCAAACAAGTATCTGAACACACAGGTAGTCTTCTCTGATCCCTTTCTCCCCTCATCTCTCTTCTCTGAATCTCTTATTAGTTTCAATTTCAACAGGTTTCGATGCCACAAAGTTCATCTAGTCCATCTCATTGACATTTGCATTGTAACTCATACATTTTGACAAAGTGTAGCGAATAATGGGTCTCTAGTAATTTACCTTTCCCTCGTTTCCACAATCTGTGATCATCCTTGAGATTTAGAATACTGGGGACGCAGGAGACACTCCTACCACTCTGCCTCTCAAGAAATCATTTCAATCTTTTATAACATAAACATAGATCTCTGAGATGCCGAAGAGAGAGAAGGAAGGAAACCAGAAACACACATAATTTTTACCTTCCAGACTTGTAAGAGAATTCCGATCCAGTGATTTCCAAGCCCCAATACAAGAAAATAAATCAGTATTAGTGTTGGAGGTCAGCTTTGGCTCCTTCAAACAATCTCAGCTAGTGTATATAGGTTACAGGTTGATCCACTTTAGCATCTTTAGTACTATCTGTAATCAGTAAATCTAGAATGGTGCTAAAGAGTGGTCAGACAATCAAATATAAATATATATCAATGTCCCTATTTAATACTTATGTGAAAAATAATTTAAAAAAAAAAATTTTAAATAAAAACCAAAATAAAAACACATATTAATAAACTCCCCCCATACTTAAATTACACTGTCCCAGTGTAACACAGCCGGAGTGAGGTAAATAAATAAATAAATCATAATAAATAATAAATATAACAAGATAGAATGATTAAACCTGATCGACAAGGTGTCGATCGATTCGAAGTGGTGTACGTCGATCGTTTGTATGGTCGTGTGGTGTCGAGCGATATGAATGGTACGTGTCGGTCGACGGAATCATCATTCTACTCGGATCTTATAAAAACTGAAAAAAATAAATACGAAAAATAAAAGTAAAAATGAAAAAATAATAAAATAAAAGAAAATAAAAGAAAACCTAATAGTGGGTTGTCTCCCACTCAGCGCTTTGATATAGTCATTTAGCTTGACTGTGGTAGGTGTGTGACTCATGGGATGCAGAAACTGCTGATCATCGGACAACAATCATAAATTTCATGTCTCCTACTGTTAAACCATGTGGCAGCGAAACTTCTTGTGGCATCATCTGATCTTAGTCGTTTCTTATCTATCTTGAGGACTGTATCTTGAAGCTTCCTCAAGGAATTCTCAATGTATTCGATGTTGCCAACCTTCCTGTCGATGGTCTAGTAGGTGTATACGGACAACTCCCTCAGCTCATTCTGTAATGCATCGATCTTGTCATGAATTAACTGATCTCGGTCTGCCAAAGAATCGGTGTCGATCGATGCTATTAGGTGTGCGTCGGTCGTTTCGCTGGGAGTTCTGTCGGTCGACTCAGTGTCAACTGTGTCGATCGATATTGAGCGCTGTCCTTGGTACTGCAAAGCACGTATATCGCCCTTCATTTGGGGAGTAGTTCTGCATAGGCTGTTCACTCTTTCGTTGAAAGTGTCGTCAATGTCATCACAGGTCCCGTTGAGTCTCCTCTCCATAGAATTCATTGCTTCGTACAGCTCATGTTTGATCTGGTCAGCTTCTGCTCTAGTGCATGCTCTCTTCGCTGCTGGTGGCTCAATGTCGATCAATATTGGTCTAGACCTGTCGATCGATGGAAAAGTAGCATTCTGAGCCTCATCTTTCTTGCGAATTGATGCTAGCTCTTTCTGTAGAAGATCGATCCACTTGCTTAACCATTCGACATTGTTGCTGAGAGGGCTGTAGACATCTCCAATCTGTGTATTGATGTAAGCAATTTCCCATTCATCTTTCTTCGGTGATGAACATTCATGTCGGTTCTTGGATGTAGTCTTGCCGATGTCAATCGATGGTACAGGTACTGTGTCGATCGATACTGGTGGCGTAGATTCCTTCTCAAGCATGGTTAATATGTTTCCAATCTCCATTCTTATCTCAGCCATATCACTTTGGAAATCCTTGTAGCTGATATCCAGAGGCTGGAAAGTGTCTTCCACCAATGTGCGCATGTCTGCCTCAAGGTGTGTCTGAGCTCTCCATACATCAGTCACCATATCATCTATCTCCTCTCTACTGTAGGGTACTGGTGCTGGTCTGTATGCATGGTAAGGGCGTATGTGTTCTGGAAGGCGTAAGCAACCTTTGTGAAAAAGAGATGCTCTCTCCAGAATTCTCCTTATGTGCTCCTTGGTAACAGGGATGATTTCACCATCAACTCCTCTAGCATGTCCAAACTCATCTCTGTGGACACCATATTCATCTTTTGCTTCCCATTTGAATCTCCTGGATCAATCAGGATTAAAGGCACGTCGTCCAAACTCCAATTGTCTGTCAGGCTATCTGACTCTTGTTCTGTCGATCGATCTGGGATACTCGCCGTCGATCGATGGTGATGAAACGATGTCGATCGATGGTGAACTCCTGGGTTGACCGAAGCTTTGAGGAACTGTATCCTCCCTTGTGGTGACGTGGTGGTTGTCCTGGACGTGAGCTAGGATGTCTGGATGGCCACGTTGCTGTGTGAACAGGTTTTCTGGTCCATTAGCAATCTGGAGGATGTCTGCTATGTCTTCTCTGGTTATGTGCAGAACTCTTCCATCCATCGCTCTTGCATAGCCATATGTGTCCCTGAAAATACCAAATTCATCAGGAGTTAGTGAAATATTCCTCATATCATTAGGTTCATGAAATCGAGATTGAGCTCTGTTGATGGCGTCGATCGATGGTGATGTGGTGGTGGCGATCGACGGTGATCGTCTAGCTGCTTGGTTGGATCGATTGTTCATGGTGTTGCAGTCCTCCGTTGTTAAGTTTCTAAATGCTGGAAGCTGCTGGGTATAAGTTGTTAAGGTTTGAATTTTCGTGGCTGGTATTGTCAACCTTATATACCCATGTGTTGTCCTAATCGATGAAATTCCGATTTTGTCCTTTAAGTCGTCTGGATTAATATCGATCGATGCGATGCTGGCGATGTCGATCGATGGACGTTGTCGTTTTGCTGGATGAAGAAGATAATCGATCGATGGTGGACGCTTGATGTCGATCGATTTTGGGAATCGATTTGCAAATCTATCATTCTCCAAGTAATTTTCCAAAGCTCGCTCTTCCCAATAATCTGCATCATGTTCTTCACTGTGGTCTCCACTGTGGGAAGAGTTGGCTATATATACTGCAAAACTCTCATGAAATCCGCTATCTGCCCAACTCCTGACTGAGTAATCATCTTCTTTACAAATGGGTGGGATGGCGAAATTCGGGTAGCAATGATCTGGTAGATCGAGTTCATCATCTGGTGGGTCTCTGTCGATCGATAAACCATGTTTGTTATCGATCTCCTCTGACTCGCTGGTGTCGATCGATGCAGTTAAGGTGTTGTAGTTCGATCCTGAGTACTATGTCTCGTACTCAACTTCACAATGACAAACTGCAATGATACCAAGATCATCTTCTTTTACCACGGTTTTGGCTGGTGATTTGCCTAGCTTGACAGGGTCGTAGTGGATATCTGGATCTATCATAGTCAAGCACATCCTGTTGGTGTTCATCTCACATATAGCTCCTACTGTAGCCATAAATGATCTTCCAAGTAAAAGGGAAGAGTTCCAATTTAGCTTGATGTCTAGGACATGAAAATCCACAGGGACGATAGCATTACCAATCTAAACTTCCAGGTCTCTGATCAAGCCTCCAGAGTTTTTCTGAGTGTAATCCACAAATATAAAGATCTCTGGTGAAGGCTCTACTTGCAGACCCAGATGGTCTGCCATGACCTTTGGTAAGATGCTGACTGATGAACCAGTGTCACATAGTGCATGAGGAAATTCAATCCCTTGTACTACACAGGGTATTGCAAACTTCCGAGGATCACTATTTTTTTCAAAGTAATCATTTTCCTCATATCTTCTATGACATTGTCAAACCTTCTTCTAAAATCATTTTCAGTCTGCCTTGTTTCTCTGAAGAACATCCACAATCTGCTTGTGAAGTAAACCTCCTCAAAAGGTTTCTCTGGTGGAATTCTGATAACTCTCTTAGTGAAACCATCAATCTCCTTTTCATTAGCTTCCCTCTTAAGGTTCTTAGGAGTCTTCTCCTTCCTACTCCTTAACCTTCTTCCTTCAGTTCCCTCTGATGTAGGTGTAGTCTCTGAAGGGTTACCAGTAGTCTCTGTAAGGTTAGCTTGTGGTTTCGGTGTGGGTCTGAGTGCATTGATTCGGTTACTGTCTATCGATGGCAGTTGCACTCGGTATGTGAGAGGTGCGTGTCGATCGATAGGTGGGGAAAATGGTCGATCGATACGTTTATCCTCTTTGTGTCGATCGATGAGAAGCTCGTCTCATCGGTCGATATCTTTGTAGGTGTGGGTGGGTGGGTGAGGATGCGAAGCCGCAAATTCAGCATGTGTCAATATCCTAACCGCGTTGCAATCTGCAGTCGAATCTGGACATGATATCGTTGATGTCGATCGATGTGGACTAGTTGGTGTCGATCGACACCATTGTGATCCTCCAAAACTTAGTGAACTTTCTACTTCAAAGTCTCCTTCTTGTAGCTTCTCATGTTTCACCACTTGCAAGAAATCATCATCTATAATGGAATTCACATGGTGTTTCCCACTTCCTTCCCCTACTTCCTTAGAAGTTCCAATTCTCCTGATAGATTTTTCAGTCTGGACAATCTGTGTCTCAAGTTTCTTAACTTGAGTTCAAATGGTGTCTATCCTTGTGGTCAGATTGTTGAAGACAGAATCAATCTTCCCATTGAAGTCTACTGTAAGCTTCTGCTGACCTTCTAGAACTCTATCAATCATGGCATCAAACTTACTCTCCTGGGTGGGTGGTGGTGGGTTTTGGTAAGCTGAGTGCCGTAATTCCTGGTGTTGGTGAAGGGTTTCTGATACTGTGAACTCTAGTTGTAGTTACTCTTCTGACCACTGCCCAAAAAAATTATGTTTCCACTCTGGTTTCCATATCTCTGAAATCCAGTACCTCCAATGTAGTTCACATCTCACTCTGTATCATCTTCTCTAGCCTCTCCTTCTTCAGCTAAGCAGACTGGCTGCCCCAGTAATGCTGATAGTGCTCAAATTACCCAGTAGAGCTTACTCTCTCAAATAAGAGGTACAGCTGTAGTACTTAGGGATCGAATCACGAGGAGCAATGGAACCAATTAAATAAAATCTACTAATCAATCCTAGGCAAGGTTGGTTTATATGATGGAAATAAAAGTAACAATTCCTAAAATGAGTAAGGTAGTTGCTCTAACTAACAATATGATGGGTTGTTTAAATGTGATAAAGAGTGCTAGACATAGGGTTTCTATTCTGGAATGGAGATTATAATCTCTATAAATGCTTTAATAAGTTGCTTGCATGATACTATAGATCTCAGCCGCTTAACTCAAGTGAAGTATCACTGGTTAAATAATCTAGATCTCTGGCCTCAACTGTCGTAATGTTGGCGCAGAAAAAGAGTCGATCGATATCCTTTTGAGATATCGAGCGATACACCTTTTGCAGCGCCGATCGATTCACTTGTCGGGATATCGATCGACGGCTTCTAGATCTGCCTAGGCATAAGCCGAATATGAACACAAGGTCTCAAGGAGGAGCTGTCGCTCTTCTCAACAGGAGACAGGCAAGTTCAAATGGATAATTCAAGATAATCAAAGATCTTAGTGATCTATGTTCTAGTTAGCTAAAACAAGCATAGGGTGCAATCCATTTGATGAGTATCACAACTTAGCAATTATAGTTTGGGGCTATTCCCACAAACCTATTTGAACCCTAGATCTAACAAGTAGACTACTCAAACATAGCTAAGCAATTCATAACAATAGATAGATGAAAGAATTGCATAGATAGAATAAAGTAGAAATACAAAAGGAGATGAGAAATCTCTCCAATCTCTCAAAACAAATAAAACTCTAGTCTCTCTCTCACACTCTCTGCTTTTCTCTTGAGGGTTGTCAAAAGCTTTCTTCTTTCGAAGGTTGCCGTCAAAAACACTTAGCAGGAATATTTAAGCATTTCCATTAGGTTAAAAACTCGTCAGGGGCAATCTCGTAATTTGGTGAAGTCTTGGTGAAGTAGTCGGCTAAACCATTTCGTCTTCGATATCGATCGACAACACTGAATGTGTATCGATCGATTATAATCTTCTAGTACGCGGATCTTCTCAGCTACATCGATCGACAACTCAGGATGAGTATCGATCGATTATAATCGCAATGTTGACTTCCGACTTAGTCTTGAATGGTCAACTCGGGTATATCATCTCTTGTACTCTAAAATGCTCCAAAAACATCACTTTCTCACAAAATGCTGCTGAACCTGAAAACATACCTAACAGGCTAGAAAACAGATTAAATATATAATAAAATACTAGTATACCATGGTTAAAAACGGGTAAAATCCATGGTATATCAACTCCCCCAGACTTACTCCTTTGCTTGTACTCAGGCAAAAACAGTAATCTTTGGAAAAGGTTTGAAAACAGCAGGAACTCAAAGATTCACAATATTGAAGTCATCACTCTATGGGTTTGCAATTCATGTCTAAACATCCTAATCACAAAAGTTCATTATGCCTTATCCTAGCTTAGCAACCAAACTCATCTAGTCAACAACTTAGCATAAAATAAAAGTGCAGGCTTTATCTTTGGAGTATCGATCAAAGGACACATGGATTCAACTCAAACAAGTGTCTGAACATACAGGTAGTCTTCTCTGATCCCTTTCTCCCCTCATCTCTCTTCTCTGAATCTCTTATTAGTTTCAATTTCAACAGGTTTCGATGCCACATAGGTCATCTAGTCCATCTTATTGACATTTGCATTGTAACTCATACATTTTTGGCAAAGTGTAGCGAATAATGGGGTTTGGTACTCAACATATCCCTCGTTTCCACAATGTGTGATCATCCTTGAGATTTAGAATACTGGGGTCGCAGGAGACACTCCTACCCCTCTGTCTCTCAAGAAATTATTTCAATTTTTTATAACATAAACTTAGATCTTGAGACGCTGAAGAGAGAGAAGGAAGGGAACCAGAAACACACAGACTTTTTACATTCCAGACTTGTAAGAGGATTCCGATCCATGATTCCCAAGCCCCAAGACAAGCAAATAAGTTAGTATTAGTGTTGGAGGTCAGCTTTGGTTCCTTCAAACAATCTTAGCTAGTGAATATAGATGGCAGGTTGATCCACTTTAGCATCTTTGGTACTATCTGTAATCAGTAATCTAGAATGGTGCTAAAGAGTGGTCAGACAATCAAATATAAATCTATATCAATGTTCCCATTTAATACTTATGCGAAAAATAATTTTGAAAAACAATTTGAATAAAAACCAAAATAAAAAACATATTAGTAAACTCCCCCCAGACATAAATTACACTGTCCCAGTGTAACACCGCCGGTGGTGAGATAAATAAAATAAAGCATAATTAATAAATATAACAAGTTAGAATGAATAAACCTGATCGACAAGGTGTCGATCGATTCGTAGTGGTGTACGTCGATCGTTAGTAATGGTCGTGTGGTGTCGAGCGATATGAATGGTGAATGTCGGTCGACAGAATCATCATTCTCTTTGGATCTAATAAAAACTGCAAAATAAATCCGAAAAATAAAAGCAAAAATGAAAAATAAATAAAATAAAGAAAAATAAAATAAAACCTAATAGTGGGTTGCCTCCCACTCAGCGCTTTGTTATAGTCATTTAGCTTGACTGTGGTAGGTGAGTGACTCATGGGGTGCAGTGGGGGTTGTTGTTTGCTGGTGGGCAAACATTTCCCTCATCTTTGGACTCAGCAGCAGTGAAGCTTCTTGTGGCATCATCTGAGCCTGTCCTTGTTGGATGTATCTTTGCTAAATCTGCTTTGATGACTTGCAACCTTCTAACCAAATTTTCCGTGTCTACCTGATGCTGATAGAAATCAAATCTTGAATGCTCAGGTAGTTCTTCATGTTGTTCTTTTTCGTGCTGGTCTTGAATCTGTTGATCTTGATCTGCCAAGGATTCTGTATCGATCGATGCTACAACTTGTGCGTCGGTCGTTTCGCTGGGATCTCTGTCGGTCGACTCAGTATCATCTGTGTCGATCGATTCTGAGCGTTGGCCTTGGTAAGCAAGAATTCTCTGCATATTGCTTATCTCATTCTTCAATAGACCAGTAGCTCTACAGAGGTTGGTCACTCTTTCGTTGAGGGTGTTGTCAATGTCATCACTTCGTTCTATGAGTCTCTCTTCCATAGAATTCATTGCTTCGTATAGCTTATGTTTGATCTCATCAACTTCTGCTTTGGTGCATGCTCTCTTTGATGGTGGTGGCTCGATGTCGATCGATATTGGTCTAGGCCTGTCGATCGATGTCGCGGTTCTGTCATGACGACCAAGATGATCGTGAACTATGCTCATGTCTCTTTGTAGCTCGTTCAGCTGTCGTGACAGTGTATCCAGGTATCGCATGATAGGTGAACTTAAAAGATCATGCTTCTCTTCGTATGCTTTCATCCTATCTTCCAGTTCTGCAATTCTTGTGGCGATCGACGGTGAATTCAGTGTATCGATCGATGGAGACGTAGCATTCTTAGCTTGATCTTTCTTGCGAATTGATGCTATCTCTTTCTGTAGAAGATCGATCCTCTTGCTTAACCATTCGACATTGTTGCTGAGAGGGTTGTAGACGTCTCCAATCCGTGAATTGATGTAAGCAACCTCCCATTCATCTCTCTTAGGTGATGAACATTCTGGTCGGTCCATGGATGTAGTCTTGCCGATGTCGATCGATGGTACATGTACTCTGTCGGTCGATACTGGTGGCGTAGCCTCTTTCTCAAGCATGGTCAATATGTTTCCAAGCTCCACTCTTATCTCAGCCATATCATTCTAGAAGTCCTTGTAACATACATCCCAAGGCTGGAAAGTGTCTTCCACCAATGTGTGCATGTTTGCTTCAAGGTGTGCCTGAGCTCTCCATACATCAGTCACCATATCATCTATCTCCTCTCTACTGTAGGGTACTGGTGGTGGTATGTATCCATGGTAAGGGCGTGTGTGTACTGGAAGGCGTAAACAACCTTTGTGAAAAAGGGATGCTCTATCCAGAATTCTCTTTACTTGCTCCTTGGTAATATGGATGATTTCACCATCAACTCCTCTAGCATAGCCAAACTCATCTCTGTAGACACCATATTCATCCTTTGCTTCCCATTTGAATCTCCTGGATCCATCAGTATTGAAGGGACGTCGTCCAAACTCCAATCGTCTGTCGGGCGATCTGACTCTTGGTCTGTCGATCGATCCGGGATATCCGCCGTCGATCTATGGTGATGAAACGATGTCGATCGATGGTGAATTCCTAGGTTGACCGAAGTGTTGAGGAACTGTATCCTCCCTTGTGTTGGTGTTGTGGTTGTCTTGGACGTGAGCTAGGATGTCTGGATGGCTATGTTGCTGTGTGAACAGGTTTTCTGGTCCATTAACAACTTGGAGGATGTCTGCTATGTCTTCTCTGGTTATGTGCAGAACTCTTCCATCCATTGCTCTTGCATAGCCATCTGTGTCCCAGAAAATTCCAAATTCATCAGGTGTTAGTGAAAAGTTCCTGATATCATAAGGTTCATGAGATCGAGGTTGAGCTCTGTTGAAGGCGTCGATCGATGGTGATGTGGTGGTGGCGATCGATGGTGTGCGTATAGCTGCACGGTTGGATCGATTGTTAATGTTGTTGCAGTCCTCCATTGATGAGTTTCTTAATGCTGGGAGCTGCTGGGTAGAAGGTGAAGAGTTTTGAATTTGCGTGGCTTGAGTTGTCAACCGTTTATACCCATGTGTTGTCCTAATCGGTGAAATTCTGATTTTGTCCTTTAAATCGTCCGAGTTAATATCGATCGATGTGATACTGGCGATGTCGATCGATGGACGTTGTCGTTTTGCTGGATGAAGTAGATAATCGATCGATGGTGGGCGTTTGATTTCGATCGATTGTGGGAATCGATTTGCAAATCTGTCATTCTCCAAGTAATTTTCCCAAGCTCTCTCTTCCCAATAGTCTGGATCATGTTTTTCACTGTGGTCTCCACTGTGGGAAGAGGTGGCTATGTCTACTGCAAAGCTCTCATGAAATCCGCTATCTGCCCAACTCCTTACTGAGTAATCATCTTCCTTTCGGCTGGGTGGGGTGGCAAAATTCGGGTAGCAATGATCTGGTAAATCGAGTTCATCATCTGGTGGGTCTCTGTCGATCGATGATCTATATTTGTTGTCGATCTCCTCTGACTTGCGAGTGTCGATCGATGATGTTAAAGTGCTGTCGATCGATCCCGAGTACTCTGTCTCGTACTCGACTTCACAATGACAAACTGCTATGATACCAGTATCATCTTCTGTTACCACTGATTTGGCTGGTGGTTTGCCAAGCTTGACAGGGTCGTAGTGGATCTCTGGGTCTATCATTGTCAAGCACATCCTGTTGGTGTTCATGTCACATATGGCTCCTACTGTAGCCATAAATGCTCTTCCAAGTAAGAGGGAAGAGTTCCAATTTAGCTTGATGTCTAGGACATGAAAATCCACAGGGACGATAGCATTACCAATATGTACTTCCAGGTCTCTGATGAAACCTCCAGAGTTTTTCTGAGTGTAATCCACGAATGTAAAGATCTCTGGTGAAGGCTCTACTTGCAGGCCCAGATGGTCTGCCATGACCTTTGGTAAGATGCTGACTGATGAACCAGTGTCACATAGTGCATGAGGAAATTCAATCCCTTGTACCACACAGGGTATTGCAAACTTCCCAGGCTCACTCTTCTTCTGCAAAGTAATCATTTTCTTCATATCCTCTCTGACATTGTCAAACCTTCTTCTAATGTCATTTTCAGTCTCCCTTGTTTCTCTGAAGAACATCTACAATCTGCTTGTGAAGTAAACCTCCTCAAAAGGTTTCTCTGGTGGGATTCTGAAAACTCTCTTAGTGAAACCATCAATCTCCTTTTCATTAGCTTCCCTCTTAAGGTTCTTAGGAATCTTCTCCTTCCTACTCCTTAACCTTCTTCATTCAGTTCCCTGATATACCAAGGATTTTACCCATTTTTACCCATGGTATATAAGTGTTTTATATACTATTTACTATGTATTGGAGTCTATTTAGAGTATTTACAGGTTCAGGGACGATTTGGAGATATATGGTGATTTTGGTGCCTTTTGGAGTCTTTCGAAGTGCAGAAGTCCACAAACGCTTCAGATGTTTAACTCTCAATGGAGACCTTCCCACCATTTGATTTAGCCCATATTTGGACACATGCTAGAGCTTTGAGTTAGATTTCCAATTCCACCGGTTTTAGATCAATCCAACGGTTAGACCGGGAGTTATTCCCGTTTTAATTAAGAGTGGTCAGTCTGTCTCGCGAGAGGGAGCTGCCGAGAAGAGGATTGTATGTCGATCGACACAACACACTGCATGTCGATCGACATGGACATCAGAATGTGGGCTGAGTATATTTCATGACCGACTGAAGCTCAGAAGTCACCACAAAGTTACCAAAATACCCTTGACGACCAGAAACCCTATTTATGTTATTTCTAAGCAATTGTTGACGGCTACGCTTTTCTACGCTATCTTACTTTCATTGTTTCTCTTAGGAGAGAAGTGAGGAACTCCTTGAGAGTCCTCCTGGAACTCCTTTGCTTTTGATTTTATATTATCTATTGCATTTTCATCTATTCATCTATGATTTCTGTGACAACTATCATGTCTGAATAGGTCCACCTGTTAGATCTATGGTTCAGATAGGTTTGTGGGATTAGCCCCAAACTATACTTGCTAAGTTGTAATATTCATCAAATGGATTGAACTCTATGCTTGTTCTAGATTAGCTAACTAGAACATAGATCACTAGGATCTTTGATTATCTTGAATTATCCATTTGAGCTTGCCTGTCTCCCATTGAGAAGAACGACAGTTCCTCCTTGAGACCTTGTTGTCATATTCGGCTCGCGCCTAGGCAGATATAGAAGCTGTCGATCGATATCCCGACAGGTGAATCGATTGGCGCTGCGAAAGGTGTATCGCTCGATATCTCAAAAGGATATTGACCGACTCTTTTTCTGTGTCATCATGCGAAAGGTGTGGCTAGAGATCTAGATGATTTAACCAGTGATTTATCACATATGTTAAGCGGCTGAGATCTATAATATCATGCAAGCAACTTGTTAGGCATTTATAGATATTATAATCCCCAATACCTGAATAGAAGCCCTAGATCTAGCAACCATCCTTCCATCAACTACCTTGGTTTCATTAGAACAACTACCTTGTTCGCCCTTGCTATTTAATATATTTATTATTTTATTTACTGCTTTACAATATATTTATTTTTAGCCTAGCTAAATCATAACTATTAGATCTAGTGTGTACCTTAGCTCCTTGTGGATTCGATCCCTAAGTACTATAACTTGACCTCTTTTGATGAGAGTAATTCACTCCTTAGGTTAATTTGAGTGATATCAAATTTGGCGCCGTTGCCGGGGAGCTTCGATCGCCATTAGATCTTGTTTAGTTAGATTTTGTTTAGGTTTTATTATTGTTCAAAAATATCATAAATTTTTCTTTTCTTCTGTTTCAGGTACATACCAGGAACAACAATGAAGAAAGGATTTTTAGCTTATTCAAAGAAGCAACCTACTGGTTTATGCACGATCCGTAAGTCTACGAGGGATGTAACGATCGACACCCTCCAAGCAGCATCGATCGATAGCATCCACCACAAATCGATCGACATCGTCCATCACGAATCGATCGACACCCTACAAGAATCGGTGATCGACAGAGTACACAAATCGTAAAACGACACTGTTCACGCGAACACTGTTCACATGGATACTGTTCACCAAGGTACTGTTCATCGTGGTACTATTCACGCGGGTACTGTTCATCCAGGTACTATTCATCCGATTACTATTCATCCGATTACTATTAATCCGATTACTATTCATCCGAACACTGTTCATTCTGTGTCGATCGATACTGTTCATCGCGACACTGTTCATCGTGACACTGTTCATCGCGACACTATTCATCCGACGTCGATCGACACTGTTCATCCCGTGTCGATTGATACTGTTCACTTCAGCACTGTTCACCGAAACACTGTTCATCCCGTATCGATCGATACTATTCGTTTGACATCGATCAACACTGTTCATCCGACGTCGATCGACACTGTTCAACGAAACACTGTTCACCGAAACACTGTTCATCGCGACACTGTACATCGGGGGTACTGTTCATCGCGACACTGTTCATCGCGGTACTGTTCATCAAAACACTGTTCACCGCGACACTATTCATTCGGGTACTGTTCATACGGACACTGTTCATCCGACGCCGAAAAATTTTGTTCATCAAGAGTCGATCGACACCACTTGCGGAAAGACACATGAGGTCAAAGCGCTCATACTTAAGATTGATAAGAGAGGTATCTGGCGAGACGAAGAAAGTCGTCCCTGCAACACCAGAGGAGAATTGATTAATGCAGACGGTGATGTAATCCCTGATGTGATTGATATTGCTGAGACAAACGACTTTAATTTGACAAGCCAATGGTATGATTTGGGAAGCGAGGACCCTTTCAAAGGTCTTCCTTTTGAAAATCCCAAAGATCTTATCAAGACACTCGAGGATTTAGCCTCATCAGCCCTCTCATCAGCAAACAAGCAGAATGAGGTACATGTAGATCACATTATCTGCAAGATTTTCCCATATTTTTTATCTGGAGATGCTTTTAGCTGGTTCAGTAAGTTGCAGCCAAGATCTCTAACCTGTTGGGAAGACATCAAAAGCGCATTTCTAGATAAATTTTTCAGTGAAGCTGTAGCAATTCGAAGTAAAAGGTTTGATTACATGATAGAGAAGATGACTAAAGATCATGAGAAAGGAATAATGACTAGTATCAGCCAGATTATTGATTATGTCTACAGCGAGCAGAATGAAGATTCTGAGACCCCAACAACTCATGTCAAGCAGCCAGACATTCAGGATCAACATGCTTATGAGGATACACAGAGGGACAAACTGAACAAAGGACAGCTGGTCAACCATGGTACGGTTGAGGATGATGAACAAGATGGATCTGGAGAGCCAAGCATAGTAGAAAAGCTGATACAAGTGATTCGATTTCAGCATCGATCGATATCGACACTTCAGAAATGATCGATACAGACTCGTTTCATCGATCGATACCTCTCGAAATCCCTGATGCTACTACTGTGAATACTGGGACAGAACGACAAAGAGCACTCAGAGACTACAACAGTCCTGAGGATTTATATGCTAAAAGGTCTGCATTGCGTCGTTCAACATTCCAGAATTCCGTCCCTGAGCTACCTACTGCATATATCTCTCTTGTGGGTCAGACTCCTTTTCATGGTCTTCATTATGAAGATGCCACTAACCACTTCGAGGCATTCAAAGATTTAGCTTCGACCATCAAATGCAATGGAGTCCCCGAAGACTACTACTTCTGCAAATTATTCTCATATTCTCTTGCTGGAGAAGCAGCATTTTGGTTCATGAAGTTGCCACAAGGATCTGTTACTACCAGGAAAGACATTACAAAACGCCTTCCTCAACAATTTCCGATGTGATTCTGCAGCAAATCTAGAGATTGAGAAGAGAGCTATGCTGGAATATATGGTAGAGGATGATGAACAGATGACACCTGAAGAACTGAGTAGAGTAGAAGAAGCCGATATTAGTGACACAAGCTCAGCATCGATCGACCCCGCGACTTCGACATCGATCGATAACATCACTTCAGCATCGATCGCCACCAGCACCCCCGAGTCGATCGATACATACTTTGGTCATCGATCGATACTACTTGAAATCCCTGAAAGTTCGAGTTGTCCTCAGGACATTGCAGACTCGACACAGAAGAGCGTTGATGTATCAAGTTGTTATCCTGACCCAGATGAAGAAAAAGAGATCACCATGGAAGATTTCTTAGAGCTAGAAGAATTTTTGGAGTTAGAGGATGGAGAACAACTTGGAAACTTTGATTCGAATGTAGAAGTCACTATGGAAGACTTCATAGAGCTGGAGGAATGGCTTGAGTCAGAAAAGAAGCTTGATGACGAGCGGAACACTATGAGAAAAAATTTGGAGACTTCGTCAAAGACTAGAAATGATCGATACAGACCTGATGAGATCGATCGACACCCGCCAGATAGCATTGATTGACACCAATGGTTGGACGAGCTACCAGGATACACAGTTGAGTTGGAACCAATTGAAGTGAGAATGCACAAGTCTGAGACCTCATACCTTGCTGTCCCTGAACATCTAAGACCCATATGCGCAGAAGAAGCTGCTGGGATTTGCAAAAGAGTGAAAAGGATTCATGACCCTGTGAAGATTGTGGCTCCCTGTACCGTGTTTGAAGCTGAATCTCCTATACCACCAGATAGAGGTATACATCTAGATTCATGCAATGGAGTATTTAATGATCATCAGCATGTAGTAGCTTCTCAGAGGGAGATGAGGTGTAGAACTGAAGTCGACAAAAGCCTCAGAGAAGAAGCCTCGATCGACACTGTTCAGAAAACATCGATCGATAATATCACTCCACCATCGATCAACATCTACCGGATACCACCGATCGACATCATTAATCTGTCATTGATCGACACTACCACTGGTTCATCGATCGGTACCAGACTCGAATCAGAGCAGAATGAGTATGAAGTGTGTGGCAATATTTTTGATGGAGATACCACCACACATTCAGACAAGTCTGGGGAAAGATGATGATGAATTGGAGGAAGAGGAAAAGAACCAAAAGGGATTCTCAGTTATCATTGATTCCTCACTTCTCCGATGATGTCAGGAAATTTGGAGTGAGACTACACAAGTCTGTGGAAAAGAAGAGGAGAAATTGGAAGAAGAGGAAACGACCAAAGAGAGGTTCTTCTCAGTTACCATTGACTCCTTACTTCTCAGATGGTGTTAGGAAATCCAGAGTGTGCAACAGAAACTTCTCACACCCGTTTGCAAAGCTTCGAGCACTCCTTATTGCTGAGATGATAGACAAAGGAGAAAAGTCTATGGAGGAGGCTTTCACACAAGAATCATAAAGCCTCAAAGATTGGACATTGAGATTTGTTTTGGAGCATATTCTCATTCTCATCCGAACTAAATCAGATCTCCAAAAGTCAAGCTCATGACTAAAAATTAGCGCTGAGTGGGAGGCAACCCACTGATAGGTTTGTTTTCAATTTGGTTTTATTTTCATATACTACTGATTTTTGTTTTTAATTATTGCAGGTAAAAAAAAAAAAGATGAACAGTAAGCCCGACACTGTAGCAACAGTGCCGAGCGACACTGTAGCGAGGACATCGATCGATACAGTAGCAAACAAATCGATCGACACTGTAGCAGAGTTACTGTAGCAGAAACATTTTACCAATGTTACTGTAGCAGTGTCACTGTTCATCCGAAAAAAAAAATTTGGTTTTGTATTTATCTGTTACTGACTTTTAGTGTTTTATTTTAGCATTTTATGTTAGGTTAAAATACAGGGGATATAATCAAGGAAGATGAGTTTCCACAAGAATCGACCATGTTTGGCCAGCATCGGTCGACAGAGCATTAATAGCATCGATCGATCGCCACTTAATTGTGTTGATCGATAGAGCATCAAGAGTATCGATCGCCACTTAACTGTGTTGGTCAATATTCACATCAAAGTTAGGTATACTGTTTTTCCTTGTTAATTATTGTCCTTATGATTTATTCTCACCAAACTTAGACTGTATAACACTGGTAACAGTGTTGTTTAAGTCTAGGGGAGGTCATACTAATATTATAATTTAGATTAGCTATTTAGAATAGGGACCCGAGTAAACGATTGGCATAATATTCGACCAACGAGAAGAAGTCGATATCGATCGACATAACCAAATCTGTCACGACCGATGACAACACATTTACATCGATCAACATCTATTCCGGTCAGATATTTCGTTCTAACTTGTTAAATTGAGTACTTATGGTTTATTTCTCACCAATCTCCGACTTGATAACACCATTATAGTGTTATTTAAAATCTGGGGGAGGTTCTACTGATACTGTGTTTTAGTTTTGAAAAAAAAAAAAGAGATCCAAGTGTAGACGATTGCTCACCACATCGCCCGATAAGACCAGCTCGATATCGATCTCCAGCGCTTCATATCAAACGATCGATTGTCTCTTCATTGTGTCAAACGATCTCTCTAACCATCGACCGATGCGACCATGTCGATATCATTTGACAATGCTTCATCTTCAACGATCGATTGATACTTCATTGTGTCGATCAACACAGACATCAGCGAGCTGGTATATCCACTACAAGAAAAAGTGGATATTGTGACAATACTTTTAGTCACAATACACAAATAATTCGTCACAAATTATCTATTGTGACGAATATTTGACAAATTCTGAAAGGTAACAATACAGTCGTCACAAATTCAATTTAGTCATAAAAATGTCACAATTATAGAGACCATTTTAACAGTATCAGTTTCGTTACAAACTGTTACGAGATAAAGTAGTCACAAAACTGACACAAAGTGTTACAGAAAATTACGTCAGTAATACGACACAATTTGTAACAATATTTCTGTCACAGATCCGTTGCATTTTGTAACTAAGTAGTCACTTTGATATTTGTAGCAATTAACAAAATCTCACCAAATATTGCGTGGCTTTTATATGTTTTAATTCTACTTATAAAATTAATCAGTTAAAATAAATTAAATTTAAAATTAAATAAAAGCTCATTCACGTCAAAAGAAAATTAAATTAAAATAAAAAGAAATTTGTAATTAGAATATATTTTATTAAAAACCCGAACCAATCGGTTAACTGGTTACACAAATTAAGTTGGTATTAAATAACCAATTATGATACAAACCAAAGCAAGTAAATTAGGGTAAACTGGTCTCCTACTCTGCCACACCACCTCCTTTGCCTTCCGCCCTTGTATATACATCCGGTATCATCATTGACATTGGCTTTTCATATACTCCTGATGAAAGCGTTTAACACTGTAGTGGTCAGATCTACTACAAAGTAGTTGCTGTATCTTCTTCTGAATCAGAAATCTAACATCAAATAAAATAAAATCAACCAAACTAGGATCTGAAAAAGTAACAATCAAATCGGAAAGAAATGAAACTGAGAGAGATACATACGTCGACTAGTAAATTCCATTGGCATTACGGGTCCTTGAAGTCGTTGAGACTTGAGAGGCAGTAGGGTAAAAGTTTCGACCTTTAGTGAGTGAAAAGAGCTTTGAATCTGAGTCTGAATCCTAAAAATCACAGAGAGATAAATATAAAGAAAGAGATGTACAGGGAGAAGAAAATAAGAGAGAGAGAATCAAATGGATGAAACGAATATAAACAGAATAATCTAGTAGGATTGTAGAGATCGTGCACAAACAGAAAGAGAATCTCTCAAAACGTGGGGAACCTAAAATATTTAATGTCAAAACTAAATAATTTGGAGCCAAAACCAAAACGTTGTTTAGTTTTTTTTTTTTTTTTGAAACACAATTTAGTTTTCTTTAAGTTTTGGTTTCTAGTTTAATTCATTGATTTGCTTAATAAAGTTAGATTAATTTTGTATATGTAGTTCGTACACAATTTTGTATACGGTGTAATGGTTTAGTATTTAATTTTATGATATTTTTTTAAAAAAATATTAAGACAGAATTTATGATTTAGATGGAGTTTAGGGTGTAGGGTTTCGTGTATTTGTTTAAAGTTAAGATTTGTTATTAAGATTGTAATTTAGTTTCTAAGACTTAATTAAAATTCTAAGTTCAAGTATATATAGTTAGGATTTAGAATTTGCAGTTTAGGGTATATGATTTCAAGTTTGTTTTAGTATTTGGTGTTAGGATTTATAAAATATTAAATTGTTGGTTATTTAAATGTAATATTTTTTTCTTAAAAGATAATAATTTTATTACGTTTTATGTGTAAATGTATTAAATATTTGTATACATAATTAGTGATTATATTCTGGTTGTAATTTTGATTTTAACTTCAATGATTTAGAGTGTTGAGGGTTATCTTTATTATTTAGGGTTTGGAGTTTGGGGAGTATAATTTTAAGTTTAGATTTAAAGTACGAGGTCAAAGTTTAGATTATAATTGAATATTATAATTTTGGTACGAGTGTTAGATATTAGTCTTACGCATATTGTAGCAATTGTAATTTATTACTTAAAGCGTAAGGTTTAAATTTTTATGATTTAGTGATTAGAGTTTGGAATAGGTGTTTGGGACTTAAGTTATAGATTTGAGACTAATTTGAAAAGATTAAATTTTGAGTTTGAATTTGAAAGCATATAACTTTTATAATAGTGATGTAATATAGTTATTTGATCTAAAAAGAAGAAGATGGAATATATTCATAAAGTAATTATGTCACAATTATGGCTAAATTAAAAGTCATAAACACCGTAACAAATTGAGATGATATAATTACAAACTTTGGTCACAATAGGTGACATTATGTAAGCCATGAAATCGTGTTTAGTAGGGACGGCTTTTAGTCTCGTTTCCGTAACAATACTTGTGACTAACAACTTCGTCACATTATTGTAACTTTTGGCAACGTTTTTTCGCTACTTTTACATTCGTCACAACATTGTGACAAAATATTCACGATTTTGTGACAAAAATAATTAGTCACTACCCCGTATGTAAATAGTAACAATATTGCGACCAATTTTTTTGTCATAATATTTAGTCACAATATTCACATTTTTTTGTAGTGATCGTTCTTACTTGTTAATTTTGTGATATTGCTTTATGATTTTCACCTTACCACCGACTGTGTTACACTGGGACAGTGTAATTTAAGTCTGGGGGGATTACTAATGGTTATTTACTTTATAAGTCTTATTTAAAACGTTTTCAAAAAGTTTTTATTGAGTCAAGAAGGGGATATATCTTAACCGATTTATTACTTGTCATCTAACCACTCTTTAGACCAGTCTTAGATCTACTGACTGCAGAAGTACCTTTTTTTTTTGTCACATGACTGCAGAAGTACTATAGATACTAAAGTAGATCAACCTGTCAACTATGTTTGCACTTGCTGAAATTGTTTGAAGGAACCAAAGCTGACCTCCAACCAAATACTGACTTAATTTGCTTGTCTTGGGGCTTGGTATACAAGGGATCGGAATCCTCCTGCAAGTCTGGAAGGTAAAAAGTCTGTGTGTTTCTGGTTCCCTTCCTTCTCTTTCTTCGGCATCTCAAGATCTAAGCTTATAAAGAAAAGATTGATATGATTTCTTGAGAGGCAGAGGGATAGGTAAATTACCTGCGACCCCATTATTCTAAGTCTCAAGGATGATCACACATTGTGGAAACGAGGGATAGGTAAATTACCTGTGACCCCATTATTCGCTACACTTTGTCAAAATGTATGAGTTAAAAATGCAATGTCATTGAGATAGACTAGATGACCTTTATGGCATCGAAACCTGTTGAAATTGAAACTAATAAGAGATTCTGAGAAGAGAGATGAGGGGAGAAAAGGATTAGAGAAGACTACCTGTGTGTTCAGAAACTTGTTTGAGTTGAATCCATGTGTCTTTTGATCGATACTCCCAAGGTAAAGCTTACACTTTTATTTTTATGCAAGAAATGAGGTTAGTAGAGGGGATTGTCAGACATGATCTGTTAGGTTGTGGAACTAGTGGAATTTGGTTGATGTACTAGGATATTGTATAATGTGCTTCTAAGGTTATGATGTTTAATGATTTGGTTTGCACTACTAAAGAGATGATGAACTGAGTTATTTTAAAATCTTTTGAGTCCCTGCTGTTTTCAAACCTCTTTCAGAGAGACTGCCTGGTTGTTTTGCTTGAGGACAAGCAAAAGGGTAAGTCTGAGAGACTATTTACTATGTATTGGAGTCTATTTAGAGTATTTACAGGTTCAGAGACGATTTGGAGATATATGGTGATTTTGGTGCCTTTTGGAGTCTTTCGAAGTGCAGAACTCCACTGACGCTTCAGATGTTTAACTCACGATGGAGACTTTCCCACCATTGGATTTAGCCCATATTTGGACACATGCTATAGCTTTGAGATATATTTCCAATGCCACCGGTTTGAGATCAATCCAACGGTTAGATCGGAAGTTATGCCCGTTTTACTGAAGAGTGGTCAGTCTGTCTCGCGAGAGGAAGCTGTCGAGAAGAGGATTGTATGTCGATCGACACAACACACTGCATGTCGATCGACCGGGACATCAGAATGTGGGCTGAGTATATTTCATGACCGACTGAAGCCCAGGAGTCACCACAAAGTTACCAAAATACCCTTGACGACCAGAAACCCTATTTATGTTATTTCTAAGTCATTGTTGACGGCTACACTTTTCTACGCTATCTTGCTTTCATTGTTTCTCTTAGGAACTCCTTGAGAGTCCTACTGGAAATCCTTTGCTTTTGGTTTTATATTATCTATTGCATTTTCATCTATTCATCTATGATTTCTGTGGCAACTATCATGTCTGAATAGGTCCACCTGTTAGATCTATGGTTCAGATAGGTTTGTGGGATTAGCCCCAAACTATACTTTCTAAGTTGTGATATTCATCAAATGGATTGAACTCTATGCTTGTTCTAGATTAGCTAACTAGAACATAGATCACTAGGATCTTTGATTATCTTGAATTATCCATTTGAGCTTGCATGTCTCCCGTTGAGAAGAACGACAGTTCCTCCTTGAGACCTTGTGGTCATATTCGGCTCGCGCCTAGGCAGATCTAGAAGCCGTCGATCGATATCCCGACAGGTGAATCGATCGGCGCTGCGAAAGGTGTATCGCTCGATATCTCAAAAGGATATCGACAGACTCTTTTTCTGTGTCATCATGCGAAAGGTGTGGCCAGAGATCTAGATGATTTAACCAGTGATTTATCACATATGTTAAGCGGCTGAGATCTATAGTATCATGCAAGCAACTTGTTAGGCATTTATAGATATTGTAATCCCCAATACCTGAATAGAAGCCCTAGATCTAGCAACCATCCTTCCATCAACTACCTTGGTTTCATAAGAACAACTACCTTGTTCGCCTTTGCTATTTAATATATTTATTATTTTATTTACTGCTTTACAATATATTTACTTTTAGCCTAGCTAAATCGTAACTATTAGATCTAGTGTGTGCCTTAGCTCCTTGTGGATTTGATCCCTAAGTACTATAACTTGACCTCTTTTGATGAGAGTAATTCACTCCTTAGGGTAATTTGAGTGATATCATTCCCTCTGATGTAGGTGTAGTGTCTGAAGGGTTACCAGTAATCTCTGTAGGGTTAGCTTGTGGTTTCGGTGTGGGTCTGAGTGCATTGATTTGGTTGTTGTCTATCGATGGTAGTTGCACTCGGTATGTGAGAGGTGCGGGTTGATCAATAGGTGGAGAAAATGGTGGATCGATATGTTTCTTGTCTTTGTGTCGATCGATGATATACCATGAATTTAACCCATTTTTAGCCATGGTATATGAGAATTTTCAATCATATTTACTACGTTTTCAAAGTATTTTAGAGTATTTTCAGGCACATGTACTTAATTGAAGAAAGCAATACTTTTAAGGCATTTTTGGAGTATTCTCACGTCACGAATGAAGAATTGACCGGTAGGAATCATGCGAGATCGGACGATTAGAGTCAATTACAATCGATCGACAGATATCGAAGAGTGTCGATCGACATTAAGCCATTCGATGGATCACGATTTAGAAGATTTTCAAGTATCACAAAGTGTGCTATTTACACAATTAGTCCCTGGCCGCCTGTTAGGCTTTATATACTAGGGTTTTGTATCATTTTAGAGGCGGACTTGCCTAGAGACCTAGTGGAGAAGAGAAGCAATTTGGCTACCTTAGGAGAAGAGTTAGAGTTGGAGAGATAGATCTGAGACTGCAAAACAGAGAAGATCTTGAACTCCCTTTTTATCTTACTCATTACTCTTGTGTTCCTTATTTCATATTAAGTTTTATTCAAACCATCATGACTTTGTCTCTCATGAATATGTCTGAGTAAACCTAATTGTTAGATTTAGGTTTCTCATAAGGGTGAATCTTATGATGAGATTGTGACAATTGTTAGGGTGATTAAATTAGTCTTTTCACTTTAGTTATTCTTAATACTAGATTTAGGATTGATCACCCTTAAATCTAGATCTTAGGATTGAAGAGATAACCAACTGTATACTCTCCATACCCTGAAATAAACTAAAGTGATCTAACTGACTATACACATCCGAAAGGTGGTCTAGATCATTAGAGAACGTTTTCAACTAATCGATAACGCTTGCTAGAATTACCATCGATCGATACAACCATCGTTGAAGCGATCGATTGTTTGAAAGGTGTATCGATCGATTAGACGAAAGTCGTATTGATCGACTCTTTTCCGAGATCAACAAACGACAGTTGAGATCCGGGATCTAGTAAAGGAGACCCTACTGGTCGTACCAATTTCTTGAGTTTAAAGGACTAAAGCCCTAATATCACTTTCAAACTGCATAAATTCATACCTGAGAAATACCTGGATCTAGCTATTTTCCTCATTAAGAAACAACCTTCATTTAAGTTACTGAACAACTTCCTTGTTCACATTAATATTTACTGCTTAAAAACTTATAAAACCTTAAGTCTATCTTTATTTCTAATTAATTGAACCTTCAAGTAATCCTATAGTCCTTGTGGATTCGATCCCTAAGTACTACATCTGAACCTCTTATTTGAGAGAGTAATTCACTTTTTAGGGTAATTTGAGTGATATCAAATTTGGCGCCGTTGCCGGGGACTCTTTCTTATTACTTTTAGATTTAATTTACGATTTAGCATAGACTTTGTTACTTTTGCTAATTTTTCTATTCTTTTGTTTTACAACACAAAGGATGGAGAATACAGATGTCGGCCAAGCATCGATCGACACGGAACATTGTCAATCGAGCGACGCAGATACAAAAGAATCGATCGTTTCATCCGAAACTTTATCGATCGATACCACCCAGCCGGAAGCAGGTAAGTACCCTCTTACCGATGCTGATAATGAGAAAGTAGTCCAAACTGAACTAATAGGTCAATCAAGCAACATTTCTAGCGAACCTAATGAAAAACAGGGGACTGAAATCCCTGTTAAGTCAAACTCTACCTTAAACATAGGTAAAGAAATTAAATTGCCCTTGCAAGACTACTTAAACCCCAATATGACCTATTCCAATAGGTTTGCTATTAGAGTACCTGACGACGTCACCACGAAAACAAAGTTTGATGTTGATTACTATAATATGGTGCGTCGAAACCCTTTTAAAGTATCTTCCTTAAAACATCCACAAGACCACATCGAAGGTCTAGAGGAGTTAATTCCAGACGAATACATTCGTTGCAGACTTTTCCCATTTTCACTAGAAGGGGAAGCTTTGAGATGGTTAAACTGTCTACCAAAAGGATCCCTGACTATTTGGAAGGAGATTAAAAACACTTTTCTTAAGAGATTCTTCGACGATGCTCGTTACTGGGAAGTAAGGAAGCGAATCTCTACCTTCCGTCAAAAATGCTTGGGGAAGATTCAAGAGTTATGAACTTGAATGCCCCCACCATGGTTATCCAGAACCACAATTTCTTAAGATTTTACAAAGGTGTTATTCTGAGCTATAAGACAACGCTTGATACAGCAAGCGAAGGGAATTTTGTTACTAGAAATCCTATGGAAGCAAAACGCTTAATCGAAAACATGGCAACATGAAGATCTTATGAAGAGATGAATGAAGAAAAAGAAAAAGCTGTAAACTCGATAGAAAATACTGAGATAGCTGAGATAAAGAATTCTATAAATTCGCTTCATTCCCTCCTAACAGATCTAAACCCACCTAGACTGTGCCAGTACTACAATAAAACTCCTCCTATATCAGAAGATGAGCTCGACTTTATAGAAGAATTAGATACTACTGATCCTCATTCTGTGTTTAACGTCGACAGCTTTACACGAGACTATCAGATCTGTATACAGTCTCGTACTGGGAGAGAGAAGTACAACCTAAAACAAGCCCTTACAGGAAACCGTAAAATGAAATCCGAATTCAATGGGAAAATAAACAGTGTTTACGGTGAACTAAATCAGAAGATGAATTCATTAATTGAACACCTACGGGAATGGAAGACCAAATTGCTAACCTGGCAACTACTCTAAAAAGAGAGACAGGTCGTCTTCCTGGAAGGACCGATGCTAACCCTGGGGCAAAACGCCAGGCATATGCCGTGATGTTACGAAGCGGAAAACGCCTTGAAACAAATGCCAGAGACGATACCAGCTATAAAAAAATCATTGATAACGCAGGAAAAAGCAATTCCAACCCCATAGAGCTTCTTGACAATGATTCTGACTCATGAACATCAGAATAAATAAGAAATTTTTCAAATAAACAGGATCAGGGAAGAACTGTAGACTTAGAAAAAGAGAATCCCGATGCCGAGATCGAAGTCGATCATCTAGACGTACCAAATATCGATCGATCCTCCGGGAAGGAAAACGATCGACCGTCTGGCAACACCAACGATTGCAATACACAATCTACCGGAACTGAAAGAGTCTATAGAACTCCTCCCCCATTTCCTCCAAACAAACCACAAACTAAGAAGGCATTGGAACATGCAATCTGCAAAAAGGCCTTCGACAAAATCACTCTCGAGATGTCTCTCAGTGATGCCCTTAAAATAGCCCCCTCGGTGAAAAAGTACGTAAAAGATATGATATCCTCGAGTGGAGAACAAAGCATTATGATGGTGTCAGAGGAAGTAAGTGCGATGATACAAGGAGAAACTTCAATCAAAAGGACTGACCCTGGTAGTTTTGTCCTAGATTGCAAGATACAAAACGCATGTTTTCCTCGATCTCTTTGTGATCTTGGCTCTAGTGTAAACCTCATGCCATACTCTGTGGCAGTTTCACTAGGTTATAATGAATTCGTTCCAACGCCTATCACGTTAGTTCTAGCTGATCGTTCTATTACGGTACCTGAGGGAATCCTCGTAGATGTACCAGTCAAAATTGATGATTGCTTCATACCAACATATTTTGTTGTACTAAAGTATAAACAAGTGCCGAAAGACCCCCTTATATTAGGTCGGCCCTTTTTGGCTACAGCAGGAGCAATCATAGATTGTAAAGGAGGAAAGATTAACTTAAATGTCGGAGATATATCAATGAACTTCGACATGGAAAAGCTAGTAAAACGTCCTCTGATAGACGATCAAGCCTTTTACACAGAAGAAGTTTCTGAGCTAGAAAAAGAATACCTTACGGATATATGTGATGCCAATTCATCAGAAGACACATTCACTCCTGATGAACAAGAAATTCTGAACGTAGATAACATAATAGAAGATTATGCGAACCTTATGGACGCAAGTATCAGAATCGCAAATGAAGAAACTGATGATTCTGAAATCATTATGGATCAATACCTTAGGGAAACTATTGATCGATCATCTTCTTCATCGACCAACTAGACTAAAGAAAAAGCACCCAAGGTTGAACTGAAACCACTTCCAGCTGGCCTGAAATACGCATTCCTTTGCGATAAATCATAAACCTGTCATTGTTAATGCCAATCTCACGAATGGAGAGCTTGCTCTCCTTTTGAACAAACTGCGTAAGTATCGGAGAGCGATCGGGTATTCTCTCGATGATATTCTCGGAATAGCTCCTGACCTTTGCATGCACCTTATCCACCTCGAAGAAGATGCAAAAACATCTATAGAACAGCAAAGGAGACTCAATCCAAACCTAAAAGAGGTAGTGAAAAAGGAAATAATTAAACTTCTGGATGCTGGAGTTATATATCCTATCTCAGACAGTAAATGGGTAAGCCCTGTGCATGTTGTACCAAAGAAAGGTGGGATCACAGTGGTTAAAAATGATAAAGATGAACTTATCCATACACGCACTGTCACTGGACATCGAATGTGTATTGATTACAGGAAACTGAATGCTGCTACTAGGAAAGACCATTTTCCCTTACCTTTCATCGATCAAATGCTAGAAAGACTGGCCAACCATAAATATTATTGTTTTCTTGACGGATATTCGGGGTTTTTCCAGATACCGATACATCCTGAAGATCAGGAAAATACAATTTTTACTTGTCCTTACGGAACATTTGCATATCGCAGAATGCCATTTGGACTATGTAACGCACCAGCCACTTTCCAACGTTGCATGATGTCGATATTCACAGATATGATCGAAGATTTCATGGAAGTCTTTATGGACGATTTTTCGGTTTACGGATCAAGTTTTAAGGATTGCCTAGACAACTTGTGCAAGGTATTGGAAAGATGCGAAGAAAAGAATCTTGTCCTAAACTGGGAAAAATGTCATTTCATGGTAAACGATGGTATAGTCCTTGGACATAAAGTTTCCGCAGCTGGAATAGAAGTAGACAGAGCTAAAATTGAAGTAATGACTGGTCTACCGGCACCCACAAACGTTAGAGACATAAGGAGTTTCCTTGGACATGCCGGATTTTACAGACGATTCATACAAGATTTCAGTAAAATTGCTAGACCTCTGAATAATCTTTTGTGCAAAGAAGTTAAATTCGATTTTACACCAGAATGTAAGGAAGCTTTCGAAGCACTGAAGAAGTCTCTTATAACTGCCCCAGTCGTACAACCCCCAGATTGGAATCTCCCTTTCGAGATTATGTGCGATGCGAGTGATTTCGCAGTTGGAGCGGTTCTAGGACAACGAAAAGATAAGAAGCTGCACGCTATCTACTATGCGAGTCGCACACTCGACGAAGCGCAACGGAATTACTCTACCACAGAAAAAGAGCTACTAGCAGTGGTTTATGCTTTCGAAAAATTCCGTCAATACTTAGTCGGAGCACATGTTATAGTCCACACTGATCATGCTGCTATCAAATATTTAATGCAGAAGAAAGATGCTAAACCAAGACTCATAAGATGGATCTTACTACTCCAAGAATTCGATATTGAGATCAAAGATAAAAGAGGAGTAGACAACGGTGTCGCTGATCATCTTTCCAGGATTCGAATTGAGGATAAAGTTCCTATAGACGATTTCTTCCCTACAGAGAATATCGCTCTTTTGGACACGTCATTCATAGGTCACATATCGCTCATATCTGACGGATCACTGGACGAATCAAATGACAAATTGAAAGCCGACACTACTGATTCAGGATCAATCGTATCCATCAGCAACAGAACATTAACAGAACTTATTGACTTACCAGTTAAAGTTGCCTGTAATGCTTTGAATCATAACTCATCTGACGTCTCTATACAAGAAACAAATGCGATTGGACGGGACATCAAAGATCGAACCTGGTATGCCGATATAGTCAACTATTTAGCCGCTGATTTTGAACCAGAAAATTTAAAAGGTTATGAAAGAAAGAAATTCTTTCGTGAAGTTCGGAGATACCATTGGGACGAGCCCTATCTCTACAAGCACTGTTCTGACAGCATATATAGAAGATGCGTCTCTGAAGCTGAAATTCCGAACATTATTTACCAATGTCATAGCTCTGACTACGCAGGACATTTCGCCACTTTTAAAACAGTTTCCAAAATTCTCCAAGCGGGATTTTGGTGGCCAACAACATTTCGCGATGTCCACGCTCATATAGCACAATGCGACAGATGTCAGAGGAGAGGAAAAATAAGCAAGAGACATGAGATGGAACAAAACTTTATCTTGGAAGTAGAAGTCTTCGATTGTTGGGGAATAGATTTTATGGGTCCTTTCCCATCTTCTTATGGCAAAAAATATATCCTGGTCGCTGTAGATTACGTTTCAAAATGGGTCGAGGCAGTTGCTTCTCCAACAAATGATGCATCTGTCGTTGTCAAACTTTTCAAGAGCATTATCTTCCCAAGATTTGGAGTTCCCAGAATAGTCATTAGTGACGGTGGATCACACTTCATCAACAAAGTTTTCGACTGATTACTTGAGAAAAATGGTGTCCATCATCGAGTGGCTACACCTTATCACCCACAAACCAGTGGACAAGTGGAAGTTTCGAACAGACAAATCAAGGAAATCTTGGAGAAGACCGTTCGAATAGATAGGAAAGATTGGTCTCGCAAACTAGACAATGCCTTATGGGCATATCGGACCGCTTACAAAACACCACTGGGAACGACACCCTTTCACTTACTTTATGGAAAATCATGCCATTTACCAGTTGAACTGGAGCACAAGGCAGCCTGGGCAACCAAATTACTAAATTTTGATATTAAGCCAGCTGCCGAGAGACGTCTAATTCAGCTCAACGAGCTCGATGAAATACGACATTTGGCATATGAAAATTCGAAGTTATATAAGGAACGAACAAAAGCTTATCACGATAAGAAGATCATATCTAGACACTTTGAACCGAATGATCAAGTTCTCCTATATAACTCCAGATTAAACCTTTTCCCTGGAAAACTAAGATCTCGTTGGTCAGGACCTTTTACCATCAAGGAAGTAAAACCTTCCGGAGCACTAACGATCGTTAGTGAAGAAGGCGACGAGTTCACAGTAAATGGGCAGCGAGTAAAACATTATTGGGCCAAACCACCAGATATAAAGCCCCTTCCGCTGCTACCACCCGGTGATAACTAAATACAGTTATCCTAAGTCAAGTTAAAGACTTTAACTTTTTCATTTAATCTTTTCATCCTTATTTTAATTTTTATTTTTATTTTAATTCTTATTTATATTTATTTTTACTTAATTCTTTTAGTTAGAAATTTTACTTTTTAGTTAGTAACATTTAAATTATTTTCTAAGCATTTACTTTCACATTTGCATAAAATCGATCGATATCAACCAAATTGTATCGATCGACACGGGGATGTCGAGGCAACTTCTCATTTAACTCGACATCCGCCTCTTCTTCCCTTATTTCGCAAACCTAGCCGAATTCTAAAACTCCTTTTCTCTCTCGTTTCTTGACGATTTCCATTGTTTCTTTGCCCAAAACCACTCGATTTCAAGTTCTCCATCTGTTTCCATTAGTATTTCTCTCATTCTCCAAGGTATTGGTCCGAAATTCTCTTTGGATTGAAACCCTAGGGTTTGGGTTTTGAATTGGGAAAATCGGGTTGATTTGGTGCAATTCTAGGTCGTTTTAGATGTTTAAACTGGTTATCTAAGTGCTAGGATAGTTTGTTTTGCTCCAATCCTCTCTTTCGATTCGTTTTCGTATGAACTGTTGAATTGCAGGTTTCGCGAGTCGCTATCGATCGACAAAGACTTTGTCCTGTCGATCGATTTCCGATTTTCTGATGAACATTGATCTAATCTATCGATCGACACACACGATTGTGCATCGGTCGATATGACTCCTTTTCGCGAACCAACGCTAACTTACTCGTTTTACTTTTCTTTTCAGATGAGCACAGATTCGGACACTGAGAGAGAGAGGAGGACGAAGAGGAGGAGTGATCCCGCTGGCCCTTCAAACCGCCGGCAACCACGAGTCCCGAGGGACGACGAGAGGCCTCCATGGCCACATGAGGATAGGAATCCCATCGCTTACAGAGAGGGTCTCGACTTCTCAGACCCGAAGAAGATCATCTCCAGCAGCGAGTGTCTCGATAGAGAGCTCACAGAGCAGTGGAACGACTACGACAGCTTGCACTACAACACCTGGATCGATGTCGACATCGAGCCCACACGCTTCATTGACCCGGAGGTCATACACAAGATGCGGATCCAGGATGATCTGTACGCGATGATTGCTCAGCTCGGCCTGGGCACCATAGCCACACACGCCTACGACCTCCACGTCCCGTTAGTGCGCCAGTTCATGGCCTCTGTCCGTCTCACCTACCGCCATGACGGTCCTAAAGTAGCGGGCGACGGCGTTCTCTCTTTCTTTGCTAGAGGGAAGAGATACTCTATCACCATCCCCCAGCTCTGCGGCATCTTCGGTTTTGAGGAGGATGCGACATCTTGCAGGTTCTCGCCTCTCCCTGGTGTGAGCGACTTCTGGAAGATCATAGGCACAGGCAGCTGGAGCGGCTCAGCAACTCAGTCCGACGTTCGTCACCCGACGCTCCGCTACTTCCTACGAGCTATTGCCAACACTCTGTTGTGCAAGATGGAGCCCAACAAGGTGCGCCTACATGATCTCTCACTGCTCTTCCCAGCGGTGAACGGACTGGTCGATCTCTCTCACCTCGACACTGCGGGACTGGTAGTCCCCAACCTTGGAGCTCTCTTCGCCGAGCATCTGATCTCACTGAAGAAGAAACCCTTCTCGGGTTCGGGTAGGAAGAAGGAGAGCGTGGGAAGTCTTCTCACTTCGATCTTTGAGTTATGTGGTGTCCGTCTGGACAGGAGTACCGCAGACCGCCGCCATCTCTTCATGGACGAGCAGCACCTGATGAACTGCGGCTGGCTCAAGGAGAGCCTTCTCTGGTTCTTCAGGATTGACCGCCGTTTCCGTATGTTTCAGCTCCCGCATGCCGCACTCACTGACTTCGACCATCAGGTCGACAGGATCCGGTTCAGGCCCGACGACGAGTTCTTATTGGATCTCACCACCGAGTCTCGCCAGGAACCGATGGAGCGTGGTGTTGGAGGATCGCAGGCAGCACACGCAGCTCCCCTTCCTGACTTCCCGGACATACCAGACGTCCCGATGCCTGAGGCAGACTTTCAGAGGACGGTCGTGAGTGCTCTTCGAGCCATCTGGGCTAGAGTCACGCGACCCCCATGTGCGAGCAGGAGGAGTGTCAGAGCGGCAGACCCAGGACCATCTCACCAGTACCAGCAGGAGGAGGACGAGGAGGCCACCGACTAGCCTTCTTATCTCTTCTCTTTATCTTTCAGACTTTTTCTTTTTATGTTTCGGATTTGCAGGATTTATGTTTTTAAACTTATCTATGTTTTATGCTTTTGCACTATTTCGTATGTTTAAATTTTTTGTGTTTGGACTGACAACAGAGCTAACTTGAGAGCCAAGCTAGACGAGTGAGTGAGTTCCGTGCTAACACATTATCACACATTCTGTCTTCACCTGTCGATCGATACCATCTCCGGTACATCGATCGACGGGAAAGACAGAAAGGTACGACACTTTGCTTCAATATCTACACTTCTAACATTTTCTATTTATACTTCTCCTACTTATTATTACACCGGGACGGTGTAATTTAAGTCTGGGGGAGGGTGTTACTAACATTTATCTTTTATCATCTATTTTTCAAAAATAAAATTGTTTTTCGAGTCAAAAAGGAAATATAAATTTTTATTAATTTTCTAAACCACTCTTTGGCACTACTCTAGACCTATTAACCACAGATTGCACTAGAGATACCAAAGTGGATCAACCTGTCAGTTAGCCACACTTGCCCAGATTGTTTAAAGGAACTGAAGCTAACCTCCAACCTAATACTGACTATCTTAGCTTGTCTTGGGGCTTGGTATACATCGGATCGGAATCCTCCTACAAGACTGAAAAGGTACAAGTCTGTGCAATTCTGGTTTCCTTCCTTCTCTCTTCGGCATCTCAAGATCTAAGTTTATAAAGAAAAGATTGATATGATTTCTTGAGAGGCAGAGGGGTAGGAGTGTCTCCTGCGACCCAGTATTCTAAATCTCAAGAATGATCACACATTGTGGAAACGAGGGATAGGTAAATTACCAAAGACCCCATTATTCGATACACTTTGTCAAAAATGTATGAGTTACAATTCAAATGTCAATAAGATAGATTAGATGACCTTTGTGGCATCAAGATCTATTGATATTGAAATTAATAAGAGATACAGAGAAGAGGGGAGAAAAAGATCAGAAACGACTACCTGCTCAGAAAACTTGTTTGAGTTGAATTCATGTGTCTTTTGATCGATACTCCCAAGGTAAATCATGCACTTTTATCCTCCGTAAAGAAATGAGGTTAGTAAAGGGAATTTTTAGACAAGATCTGCTAAGTTGTTGGATAGATGAATTTGGTTGCTAAGCTAGGATAAGGTATAAACGTGCGTTTGTAGTTGATACCGTCCGGATTCTTATGACGAAGAAGTGAGGATTTTTAAGTTTTCAAAAATAGAGTCATGTTGTTTTCAAACCTCCTTCAGAGAGACTACCGTTTGTTTTACTTGAGGACAAGCAAAAGAGTAAGTCTGGGGAGTTGATATACCATGAATTTCACCTATTTTTAGCCATGGTATATGAGAGTTTTCAATCATATTTACTACGTTTT
The DNA here is from genome assembly GCF_000801105.2 of Raphanus sativus. Lineage (NCBI taxonomy): Eukaryota > Viridiplantae > Streptophyta > Magnoliopsida > Brassicales > Brassicaceae > Raphanus > Raphanus sativus. The sequence goes on along the minus strand of NC_079512.1, from coordinate 13,757,734 downwards.
AAAAGTATTTTAGAGTATTTTCAGGCACATGTACTTAATTGAAGAAATCAATACTTTTAAGGCATTTTTGGAGTATTCTCACGAATGAAGAATCGAATGATAGGAATCATGCGAGATCAGACGATTAGAGTCAATTACAATCGATCGACAGATATCAAAGAGTGTCGATCGACATTAAGCCATTCGATGGATCACGATTTAGAAGATTTTCAAGTATCACAAAGTGTGCTATTTACACAATTAGTCCCTGGCCGCCTGTTAGGCTTTATATACTAGGGTTTTGTATCATTTTAGAGGCGGACTTGCCTAGAGACCTAGTGGAGAAGAGAAGCAATTTGGCTACCTTAGGAGAAGAGTTAGAGTTGGAGAAATAGATCTGAGACTGCAAAACAGAGAAGATCTTGAACTCCATTTTTATCTTACTCATTACTGTTGTGTTCCTTATTTCATATTAAGTTTTATTCAAACCATCATGACTTTGTCTCTCATGAATATGTCTGAGTAAACCTAATTGTTAGATTTAGGTTTCTCATAAGGGTAAATCTTATGATGAGATTGTGACAATTGTTAGGGTGATTAAATTAGTCTTTTCACTTTAGTTATTCTTAATACTAGATTTAGGATTGATCACCCTTAAATCTAGATCTTAGGATTGAAGAGATAACCAACTGTATACTCTCCATACCCTGAAATAAACTAAAGTGATCTAACTGACTAGACACATGCGAAAGATGGTCTAGATCATTAGAGAACGTTTTCAACCAATCGATAACGCTTGCTAGAATTACCATCGATCGATACAACCATCGTTGTAGCGATCGATTGTTTGAAAGGTGTATCAATCGATTAGACGAAAATTGTATCGATCGACTCTTTTCCGAGATCAACAAACGACAGTTGAGATCCGGGATCTAGTAAAGGAGACCATACTGGTCGTACCAATTGCTTGAGTTTAAAGGACTAAAGCCCTAATATCACTTTCAAACTGCATAAATTCATACCTGAAAAATACATGGATCTAGCTATTTTCCTCATTAAGAAACAACCTTCATTTCACTTACTGAACAACTTCCTTGTTCACATTAATATTTACTGGTTAAAAACTTATAAAACCTTAAGTCTATCTTTATTTCTAATTAATTGAACCTTCAAGTAATCCTAGAGTCCTTGTGGATTCGATCCCTAAGTACTACATCTGAACCTCTTATTTGAGAGAGTAATTCACTTTTTAGGGTAATTTGAGTGATATCAATCGATGAGTGGCTCGTCTCGTCGGTCGATATCTTCGTAGGTGTGGGTGGGTGGGTATGGATGAGAAGCCGTGAATTCAGCATGTGTCAATATCCTAACCGCGTTGCAATCTGCAGTCGTATCCGGAAAAGAAATCGTTGATGTCGATCGATGCGGACTAGTTGGTGTCGTTCGACACCATTGTGATCCACCGAGACTTAGTGAACTTTCCACTTCAAAGTCTCCTTCTTGTAGCTTCTCCTGTTTCACCACTTGCCAAAAATCATCATCTATGATAGCATTCACGTGGTGTTTCCTATTTCCTTCCCCTACTTCCTTCGAAGTTCCAATCCTCCTGATAGAGTCTTCAGTCTGGACAATTTGTATCTCAAGTTTCTTAACTTGAGTGCAAATGGTGTCTATCCTTGTGGTCAGATTGTTGAAGACAGAATCAATCTTCCCATTGAAGTCTACTGTAAGCTTCTGCTGACCTTCCAGAACTCTATCAATCATGGCATCAAACTTACTCTCCTGGGTGGGTGGCGGTGGGTTTTGGTAAGCTGAGTTGTCGTAATTCCTTGTGTTGGTGAAGGGTTTCTGATACTGTGAACTTTGGTTGTAGTTACTCTTCTGACCACTGCCAAAAAAGTTTCTGTTTCCACTCTGGTTTCCATATCTCTGAAATCTAGTACCTCCAATGTAGTTCACATCTTCCTCTGTATCATCTTCTCTAGCCTCTCCTTCTTCAGCTGAGCAGACTGGCTGCCCAGAAATGCATGTAAAGCATCTATCTTGGCTCTGACTTCATTCATCTGGTCTTCCCCGATGGCTGCAACCGATTTCTTCTTGTCAGAGTCAGTGTTCTTGGTGCTGCTACTGTTGGCTAGGTTCTCAATAAGTCTCACAACCTCTATTGGATTCCTAGTGTTGAAGTTCCCCTCACTAGCAGTATCAAGAGCCATCTGATACCTCAAGGCGATACCTCTGTAGAAAGTGTTTAGCAGCTGCACTTCATTGAATCCATGGTGTGGACAGTCTTGCTGGAAGAACTTAAATCTGATCCACGCGTCTTTAAAAGTCTCACTAGGCTTTTGCGCGAAAGTGGCGATTTTGCTCCTTAAGTCTTCAGCGCGTGCCTCATCAAAGAAATTACGCAGGAAGGCGTTTTTGATGTTTGCCCAGGATGTTAGTGATCATGTAGGTAGCTGCTTGAGCCAGTGCGAAGCTTCTCCAATCAGTGAGTATTTGAAGAGCTTGAAGAGTAGGTAGTCCTCAGGGACTCCATCCATACGAATAGCAGCGATAAGATCCTCGAACCTCTACAGATGGTCCATAGGATGCTCGTGTGATAGCCCAGAATAGGGCATCTGAGACACGAGAGGTAGTACTGAGGCTTGAGCTCGAAGTTCGGCTTCTGAATCTCTGGAAGTCGAATAGCTTATCTGTTGGTGTAGTACTCGTCTGGACGGTTATAGTCTGCCAACGATCGTGTTTGAGCTTCTCCTGTAGCCTCAGCTTCAGGCTCAGGGATTATGTTTCCCTGTGCATCTAGCTTCTGACCTGTTGCATTACGCAGATAACCATCTTGGTCATACAGGTTTCCATTCTCGCCCTGCGTGAGAATAACAATCGCGACCATGCTTCGCGGAGTAGTGTCGATCGTTATACGGTTAGAAGAATCGAACGATGTGGATCGGCGAACGGTATCGGTCGAGAGTGCTGTCTGAGTGTCGGTCGACTGTCGAACGTGAGTATCAGTCGACGGTACTGCGGTTCTGTCGATCGATGTGGAGCGTAGGTCTTTGCGGATTGAGCATTCCAAGTCTGCAGGATCTTCTGAGAATAATAGTTGATTTATCATGTTGCTTCTGGTACTGCTGGGCATGTACCTGAAAAGACAAGAAAAATTTTAATTAGAAAGGGGGTAAAAAGAAAAACCTAAGATTAATAAGATTAAATCTAATAGCGATCAAAGCTCCCCGGCAACGGCGCCAAATTTGATAGTGCTCAAATTACTCAGTAGAGCTTACTCTCTCAAATAAGAGGTACAGCTGTAGTACTTAGGGATCGAATCACGAGGAGTTAGGGAACCAATTAAATAAAATCTACTAATCAATCCTAGGCAAGGTTGGTTTATATGATGGAAATAAAAGTAACAATTCCTAAAATGAGCAAGGTAGTTGCTCTAACTAACAATATGATGGGTTGTTTAAATGTGATAAAGAGTGCTATACATAGGGTTTCTATTCAGGAATGGAGATTATAATCTCTATAAATGCTTTAATAAGTTGTTTGCATGATACTATAGATCTCAGCCGCTTAACTCAAGTGAAGTATCACTGGTTAAATAATCTAGATCTCTGGCCTCAACTGTCGTAATGTTGGCGCAGAAAAATAGTCGATCGATATCCTTTTGAGATATCGAGCGATACACCTTTCGCAGCGCCGATCGATTCACCTGTCGGGATATCAATCGACGGCTTCTAGATCTGCCTAGTTGCGAGCCGAATATGAACACAAGGTCTCAAGGAGGAGGTGTCGCTCTTCTCAATGGGAGACAGGCAAGTTCAAATGGATAATTCAAGATAATCAAAGCTCCTAGTGATCTATGTTCTAGTTAGCTAATCTAAAACAAGCATAGGGTGCAATCCATTTGATGAGTATCACAACTTAGCAATTATAGTTTGGGGCTAATCCCACAAACCTATTTGAACCCTAGATCTAACAAGTAGACTACTCAGACATAGCTAAGCAATTCATAACAATAGATATATGAAAGAATTGCATAGATAGAATAAAGTAGAAATTCAAAAGGAGATGAGAAATATCTCCAATCTCTCAAAACAAATAAAACTCTAGTCACTTTCTCACACTCTTTGCTTTTCTCTTGAGGGTTGTCAAAAGCTTGATTCTTTCGAAGGTTGCCGTCAAAAACACTTAGCAGGAATATTTAAGCATTTCCATTAGGTTAAAAACTCGTCAGGGGCAATCTCGTAATTTGGTGAAGTATTGGTGAAGTAGTCGGCTAAACTATTTCGTCTTCGATATCGATCGACAACACTGAATGTGTATCGATCGATTATAATCTTCTAGTACGCGGATCTTCTCAGCTACATCGATCGACAACTCAGGATGAGTATCGATCGATTATAATCGCAATGTTGACTTCCGACTTAGTCTTGAATGGTCAACTCGGGTATATCATCTCTTGTACTCTAAAATGCTCCAAAAACATCACTTTCTCACAAAATGCTCCTGAACCTGAAAACATACCTAACATGCTAGAAAACAAATTAAATATATAATAAAATACTAGTATACCATGGTTAAAAACGGGTAAAATCCATGGTATATCAAATGCATGTAAAGCATCTATCTTGGCTCTGACTTCATTCATCTGGTCTTCACCGATGGCTGCAACCGATTTCTTCTTGTCAGAGTCAGTGTTCTTGGTGCTGCTGCCGTTGGCTAGGTTCTCAATAAGTCTCACAGCCTCTATTAGATTCCTTGTGTTGAAGTTTCCCTCGCTAGCAGTATCAAGAGCCATCTGATACCTCAAGGTGATACCTCTGTAGAAAGTGCTTGGCAGCTGCACTTCATTGAATCCATGGTGTGGACAGTCTCGCTGGAAGAACTTAAATCTGATCCACGTGTCTTTAAAAGTCTCACCAGGCTTTTGCGCGAAAGTGGCAATTTTGCTCCTTAAGTCTTCAGCGCATGCCTCATCAAAGAAATTACGCAGGAAGGCGTTTTTGATGTCGGCCCAGGATGTCAGTGATCCTGTAGGTAGCTGCTTGAGCCAGTGTGAAGCTTCTCCAATCAGTGAGTATTTGAAGAGCTTGCAGAGTAGGTAGTCTTCAGGGAATCCATCCATATGAATAGCAGCGATAAGATCCTCGAACCTCTCCAGATGGTCCATTGGATGCTCGTGTGATAACCCAGAATAAGGTATCTGAGACACGAGAGAGTAGTACTGAGGCTTGAGCTCGAAGTTCGGCTTCTGAATCTCTGGAAGTCGAATAGCTGATCTATTGGTGTAGTACTCGTCTGGACGATTGTAGTCTGCCAACGATCGTGTTTGAGCTTCTCCTATAGCCTCAGCTTCAGGCTCAGGGATTATGTTTCCCTGTGCATCTAGCTTCTGACCTGTTGCATTACGCAGATGACCATCTTGGTCATACAGGTTTCCATTCTGGTCCTGCGTGAGAATAACAATCGCGACCATGCTTCGCGGGTTAGTATCGATCGATGTACGGTGTGTCGTATCGATCGATGTGGATCGGCGAACGGTATCGGTCGACGGTGCTGTCTGAGTGTCGGTCGACGGTTGAACGTGAATATCAGTCGACGGTACTGCGGTTCTGTCGATCGATGTGGAGCGTAGGTCTTTGCGGATTAAGCCTTCCAAGTTTGCAGGATCTTCCGAGAATAGTAGTTGATTTCCCCTATTGCTTCTAGTACTGCTGGGCATGTACCTGAAAAGACAAGAAAAAAAATTTTATCAGAAAGGGGGTAAAAAAAACCTAAGATTAATAAAATTAAATCTAATGGCGATCAAAGCTCCCCGGCGACGGCGCCAAATTTGATAGTGCTCAAATTACCCAGTAGAGCTTACTCTCTCAAATAAGAGGTACAACTGTAGTACTTAGGGATCGAATCACGAGGAGCTAGGGAACCAATTAAATATAATCTACTAATCAATCCTAGGTGAAGTTGGTTTTAAAGATAGAAACTAGATTAGGACCCGCTCTAAAGAGCGGAACATGATTTGCAATATTTTAGTTATAGTATATGTTATATATAATATCTGTATATAATATTGAATATATTTTTTGCAATATTTATATATATTTGACATATACATAATATTTTATTAAATATATATAATCGGATGGTGTTAAAATTTGTGTTGTACATGTTGTTAGTTTGTATTTAATCTTGTTTCATTTTTAGTATAATAGTGTGCTTTACAATACTTTTTAACTTATATTCTTAAAATTTAAAATATTTGATTTTGTTAATACAATATTTATGATGAAGAGATTAATTTTTAGGGATTTCAATATTGTTGGGAATACAATAAGATATATAGTCGGGATAGAAAGAAATTTGTTGGAGAATATTAATCATTTTTTTGAGAATATAAATCATTTTTTTCTTTCAAAATAGATAGAACTTTTATTAACATGTATTAAAATATATTGTTCTTGGTTGATTTCTGGTTTGCTCTATACACAGTTTGTTAGAATGAAATATTTTCATCAGAAAAGACGTATTTAAGCATATGTTGTTCACATTTTGTTCTATGCCAATATGATGTTATTTTGGAAGATCAATTATTGTTCTTAACAAAATGTGTACGATGTGATATGATGCAGGTGAAGATCAATTTAGATGAACGTATGTGATAAAAGTCTTTTGGAAGATAAATTCTTGTGCTTGAAAAAATTTGTATGATATTATATGATACAGGTGAAGATCAGTTTAGATGGACGTATGTGATACGATAATTTGTTTTTTAACACAATCTTCAATTGATTTAAGATTGGTTCAGTTATGTATGATCTAATTATATTAAGAAATAATCAAACATATTTAAAGCCGGTATTGGTTAAGGTCAACTGGATCTGCGCATGTTAATATATGGTTTAATTTAAGTTGGTATGTTGCATTAGAAAAGAAGCGTGATATCCTAGTAACAATAATGAAAGAGGCCAAAATTTAAATGACAACTTTTAGTAGTAGATAAAAAACAATCCCTAAATTAATAGATTAGATGTAAATAGCAATTCCTAAAATGAGCAAGGTAGTTGCTCTAACTAACAATATGATGGGGTGTTTAAATGTGATAAAGAGTGCTAGACATAGGGCTTTTATTCAGGAATGGAGATTATAATGTCTATAAATGCCTAACAAGTTGCTTGCATGATATATTAGAACTCAGTCGCTTAATCTCAGTGATGTCTCACTGGTTAAATAATCTAGATCTCTGGCCTCAACTGTCGTATGTTGACAAAGAAAAAGAGTCGATCGATAATCCTTTAGAGATATCGATCGATACACCTTTCGCTCGGCGCTCGATTCACCTGTCGGGATATCGATTGACGGCTTCTAGATATGCCTAGGCGCGAGCCGATAATGAACACTAGATCTGAAGGAGGGCGGTTAGCTCTTCTCCAGAAGATACTAATTCAAATAGATAATTCAAGATTATCAGAGATCCTAGTGATCTATATTCTAGTTAGCTACTCTAGAACAAGCTTAGGGTGCAATCTATTTGATGAATATCACAACTTAGCAATTATAGTTTGGGGCTAATCCCACAAACCTATTTAAACCCTAGATCTAACAAGTAGACTACTCAGACATAGCTAAGCAATTCATAACAATAGATAGATGAAAGAATTGCATAGGTAGAATAAAGTAGAAATACAAAAGGAGATGATAAATCTCTCCAATCTCTCAAAACAAGTAAAACTCTAGTCTCTCTCTCACACTCTCTGCTTTGCCTCTCAAGACTTGTGTTTCTTAGACTCTTCAAATATTGCCGTCAAAAACACTTAATAGGAATATTTAAGCATTTCCATTAAGTTAAAAACTCGTCAGGGGCAATCTCGTAATTTGGTGAAGTCTTGGTGAAATAGTCGGCTAAACCATTTCGTCCTCGATATCGATCGACAACACTGATGTGTATCGATCGATTATAATCTTCTAGTACACGGATCTTCTTGGCTACATCGATCGACAACTCTGGATGAGTATCGATCGATTCTTATCGCAATGTTGACTTCCGACTTGGTCTTGAATGGTCAACTCGGGTGTATCATCTTTTGTACTCCAAAATGCTCCAAAAACATCACTTTATCACAAAATGCTCCTGAACCTGAAAACATACCTAACAGCCTAACAGGCTAGAAAACATATTAAATATATAATAAAACACTAGTATAACATGGTTAAAAACGGGTAAAATCCATGGGATATCAGTTCATTCGTGAAGAAAACTTCAATATTATGATCCTTTCATTCTTGGTTCGCAAGCTGATCAGGTATGTCAATTTATACATAATATTATAACAATATATTTTATATTTTATATATTACTAATACCTTGTAAAATTGATAGGTGCGCTACATCAGTTACCCTCGGGTTACGTACATAGACAATCCATGGATCACTGTCACGTATATCAACCCAAGAGGACGAGTGGACGGAACTTCTGATAGTGATCCATTACAACCAAATTCTACCAGCAACGTGAGTGCAGTTGAAGATTTGGCAGATGTTAAACTCGTTGTGGATATGACCGAGTTTGAACTTGATGCTATTGTTCACTCGGAGCCGGAAACTGAGGTAGGCGAGTTTGACGAAGATTCTGAATATTCAACCGGTTCTTATTAGGAAAAACTTATTGGATCGAGACAGGAGAGTCGAACAGCTTGAAGTTCAAAGTGCTTCACATTACATCAAAACCGCATTAAAAAAATTCTTGAAAGTGTTCAGGCCATGGTTTAAATTCACGGTGGCTTGGATGACGGTCACCGGCAATGTTTGAACAATTGGAAACAGAATAACAAACGAATAGTCATCAACAACAAACTAAAGCCTCGGGATTTTTTTCATAATCAAGACATAAAAAAATGAATCTCCCATAAATAGAATTTGGATTTATATGAATAAAAATACATGAACAAAATGAAACAGAATCAACAAAAAAAACAATGATCATATTCCAAATATTTAAGATAACAAAAATGTGTGGGAATAATTTTTGATAATCAAAACATGAACACTCGAAACATAAAAACAAAAATACATAGAAGTTGGACTTACCTTCGCGTCCGGTAGGAGCATGTCGACCCTCATTACCTCGATGCTACGCTTAACATTCCTAGTTTCCTAGAACCTAATCAAACGGACCTCAACGGTGGAGATGCAATGGCCGGAGTTCGAATCGGCGAGGAAGACAGAGGAATTAGCTATCGTTGAAAATAGAGGTTTCTTAGAAACTTATAAAGGAGAAGAAAGAACTGATGCATTTTGTTAGACCCAATTTCGGTCTCCTAAATTATTGGGCCTATTTCCGATTATGGGCCATAAACAAAGAAACCCGCGAAGAAGTATCGATCTGTTCGTAGGAAAATGATCATCAGGAAGATGCATAGCTCGAGCCAGATATTCTATGGTCGAAACGGATGGGCCGAAATTAGGAGGCCCACAGCGACGTCAACGAGGTGGGAAAGGAAGTCGCCTAGGTCGAGAAGGTCGCGGAAGCAGTTACAGGAATAGTGGAGTCAAGCTTATAAAAGGGAGAGGAGATTAATGCTAAAGGGACAGCGAAAATCCTAGAGAGAGAGCACACCACACATTTAACCTTTCTTACTTTTTTTTTGATCTGATTCTTGATCGACCTCCTTGTTATAATCGATCTCTTAGTTATTCCTTGTACTCGACCTCATAATTAATAAAAGTCCATTTTTGTCTACCGAATTCCGATTACATTGTTGTGTTCTAAGGATATCGTTGCCTACATTTTTTGTCACTTCCCTAGTTTACTTACAAACACTACAAAATACTTGAGTGTAGATTTTAGGTTCTACACATTTCACAGGGTCAAGCATACCTTTTTATACTTGAAGTTTCTGGTGAAGGCAATAAATAAGCAAGCATTGAAAGATAAATCGACAATGGTTGATATATGCGTTGAAGACGACCCTTGGCTTGAGCGTAATCACAAAACGTTCTCAGTTTGTGGCAATCAGGAAGATGAACAGAATCTTCACTTAGGGTTTGGTGAAGTCTTTCTGAAGATTTCTCCCTTGATTTTACCCTTTATAATAATATAATAGATGTCATTAAACTCTTAAGAATAAAATAAATAAATCAAAAGAAAAATTTAATTCGAGATACACGATATTGCTATATCTGATCTGTTAAGATGCTATACACATTAACTAACAACATCTTTTTATTATTCTAGCAAATATTCTCCGCGTTGTTATTAGAAACAAGCTAAAAGAAAAACAGAATTAGAGGTGTACATTTAAGTACTCATTAGGATTTGACTCGGGTATATTCGGATTTTGATTTTCAGAAGTAAAAATTTTAGTGGAAGACCTCCTTGGTCCATTGGTTTGACCAAGGGTTCATTAATGCTTTTTCACTAAGAGGTCTGGATTTCAATTCCCTATGCAAATTAAGGGAGAAAATGCTTAAAAGAGATCTCCAGTATGGCGCAAGGAGTACGGTCAAGTGTGGATCCCATATGACAGCTCAGGTGATGCATTCAGACGTGAATCTTCATACGGCATGTAGAATTGTCAGCAGCATAATCGTCTGTAATATTTCTCATAGTTGTAATAGCATAAGTATCCAGCGTTAAAAAAAAAATTCAACCTCATTCGGGTATTTATAAGTTTCGGTTTAGATTTGGTTCTGTTCTTTGCAGGTTCGGATAACTTGTTTAAATTATTTTAAAAAATTCAAAATTCATATATACTAAATTTTTCAAAATCTGAAAAATAAAATTACATATAAGTTCGAGTACCCATTTGGGTTTGACCCGGGTCTATTTGGGTTTTGGGTTTTCAGGACCAAAAATTTCAACCTCATTCGGATATTTATAAATTTTGTTTCTGATGACAAAAAAAAAAAAAATTTGTTTCTTGTTCGAATCTGATTTTGCTCGTTTGGATAATCCGTGTAAATTATTTTTAAAAAATAAAATTCATATATACTTTGGAAATTTTCAAAATATCATATATATTGGATATCTTTTATATATTAAAAAATTAATATGTTGAAATATATAAATCTATTTCAGATACATTTGAGTACCCGAAATAATTCAATTCGGATTAGATTTGGTTTTGATTCTCTAGATACAAATTTTTTGAAGCCATTCAGATATTTAACCAATTTTTGGTTTGGTACTAATTTTTTTGATCGGATTCGGTTAGGTTCTTCGGATTCGAGTTTTTTTCGTAGCACTAACTAAAACAGTCAAACTGAAACCAAATCCAAATTCATAGATAACCGGACGGTTCCTATATCTTGGATTGAAAAACCGGAAAACAAAATTTAAACGAGAAGTAAACAAAAATAACAAAATTGAATTAAACCAAAAAAGTAAAATACTCCCGAGCTTTTAAAACGCGGATTAAAATCTTTTAAAGTAAAATGTTAAAACTAATACACTTACAACTAACTAGTTTAAAAGTGGAAGTTCATAATAAGCTCAAATTTAATATGGTATCAGACTTATCACCCAGATGGAAGCCCAAAATAAACTCAGATTTAACATACACAATGGTAAACTTCCATCCAGAAAATAATTAATTTTCAAAATATTTTCTATGTTAACGGCCATGATGCCTGAGAACTTGATTTACATAGTTGATTCTCCATTTTATAATCTTCAATGAGACAGCCGTGCACGTAACCCACTCATTATTCAACAGTATTGCTCTCTCTTCCAAAACCAGAAGTTATCATAGATTCACCTGAACAACTTGTTGACGAAAGACATCCCCGTATGCGCAAACCCTTTGAGTATATAAGTGCTGTTTGTTTGGTCGCCACAGGTACCTGCGTCTGCGGCTGCGGCGATATTTTTCGGAAATCTTGTTCGTTTGATTGACGCTGGTACCTACGTCGATCCGCTGCGTCTGACGCCGAGTCTGACGCTGAAGCCTGCATCTGACGCCAGAAAATCTCGCGTCCGCGACGTAAATAATGCGGCTAGAAAGGAAATTTACAATTTTGCTCTTAATATCTTTCAATATTTACCAATAAACCTAACCCTAATTGACGCAGCCGCTCTCTCCTCCCATTGACGCGCTCCGAGCTCTCTCCATCTCAAGCCCTCTCTCCATCTCAAGCTCTCTCTCCATCTCTCTCGAATCTCTCCCTCTCCATCGCTCTCGAATCTCTCCCTCTCCATCACGAGGCCTTCGACACAAACCCATCTCAAGCTCTCTCTCTCTCTCTCTCTCTCTCTCTCTCTCTCTCTCTCTCTCTCTCTCTCTCTCTCTCTCTCTCTCTCTCTCGATATCTCTGTTCTCCGACAAACCCATTCTCTTTGAGGTAATAGTCACATTCTCTGTTTGACACTGATACTGATGTCACTGTTCTAATTGATGGTATGTTGCAGATTCTTCAAGTGAGATGAGTTGATGGTGCAATGCGAGGATTGTTCTGAGTGCCAAGTGTTTTTGATTTCGTGATGTGATTGTGATTTTGTGTTGCTGCATTTTGGTTTGAATGTGTTTGTTTACATATTACTTCTAGAAAGCTTACTGTTATGGTTGCTAGTGATAGAGTAAACCTGTAAACTTTTTGCTCGTTTTAGGAAACTTGATATGGGTTTGTTTACTTGGCCTTTGATTCAATGCTGAGACTTGATTGATTTTCTTTGTTAGTGTCAAAGCTTCTGTATTTTTAACAGCAGCAGATATGAGTTACTGTTAGCTTGTCGACTTTTTATTACAGATCAGTTTGTATGTGCGTGCATTTGTGGTCTCTGTTCCTTTGATTATTTAGGATATGGAATGCGTTAGATGGGTTTGTCTCTTGTGAGGATGTTTTACTTAGTTGAACACTACAAGAAAGATCCATTTATCTGCAGCTTTGTTTCATTTAGTCTCATTGCATATTTTTTCTATCTTTTTATAGGTCTCTCAAGTTCAGACCCTCTCAAGCTCAGACTGCTGCTGTTCTCGAGGTCTGTTGTAATAGTCTAGATGTTTGAATGGTCTCCAGCTTGCTCAGACAACCATTGTTCCTCTCCAGCTTTGCTCAGACTATGTGATCTTTTCTCATTATTCTCTTGTTGTACAAAGAAACTTGTCATTGTATTGGAAAATCTGTATCAAAGAAACAGAATTTTGTATCCTTGTGAATTGAACACTCTTTCAAATCTCATCTATTTCCTTTTAGTGTATGTGTATCCCATAAAAACAAATTTAAAGTACAAAATTTTCTAACGAAAAAGCAAATCAGACGACATTATTGGAGAGAACAGATTAGTATAAAACATATACAAAATTATAAATTTTTAACATTTTTATAGATATAAATATATTTAAACTACATTTTATTATTTTAATATATTAACTCATGTAAATGTATGATTTAGTTTTATGACAAAAATATTGTTATATTTGTATATTTGACCAAAAATTTATTACCAAGTAAACATAATATTTTTTATGGATATAAATATATTTAAACTACATTTTATTTATTTAAAATATAATTTTACAATTTTTTAAAATAAAATAATGAATAAATGAAAATACCCGCAGCGTCTATCAAACGAACATACTCAAATTTGTTCTCTGCGAAGCTGGTCGTCGAATTAATCTTCTCTCTATGCTTTATGTGCTCTCTGAAGACATTTAACTTGATTCACAGTAATGAGTGTAATGACTAACTGATTCCTCTTATCAAGTCCAAAATTACTTTTTATGTTTTAGGTTTGCCATTTACTATGTTTTCATACGCATATGCATAAACATAATACACCCACCATATAGGCTCACAGAGAAGAAAAATATCGCATAGTTTTTTTTTTCTTTTTGGGGGAAAGAGGCAATAAACAAAGAAAAAAAACAAGTATACCATTCTCTGGTACGGTAAGTAGGTTATTATATTAACACATGTGCGGCAGAGTATGTGAACACTGCAATTATTGAACCATACCATCTTTTACTATACTTGTATAGAGTTGTACCAAATTCTCAAATGCTTCTACCTTGATGACTTCAGTGAATTGTGAAAATCGCGAACGCAATTTAGTTTCAGATGTATGCAAACGAGCTTCTGTCAAAGTCTGGTTGTGGCCTCCCTCGTGTTGGAGTAGGCGGTCTCTGGATATTTAGCTCCTGCACACAGATACTTTAGTTCTAGTTCTGATTTCTTTCTTAGCTACACCACAACTATGCAGCCTATATAAACTCTACTATATCATTCGAGGACTATTCAACAGCAAGTGAACAAAGTTGTGGATGCACACAGATAACCAGTAATTAACTAAGGTCGACTTGTTCCGGTTCACAAGCTAAAAATAAAGACAGTGTGCTGGTGTACATGGTAATGAACAATGTCTTGTTCCAGAACTGCATGTGTTTCGGTTCTTACAGAAAGACAAGACACAAGTGTTATTACCTGCATCCAAGCGTCGTCTCCATAATGCTCTGGAGAATTCTCTGGAGATAAGATGGAAGGTGGAAGAGGATGAATCAGCTTAGGAACAATCACCAAACCTCTGCCAACCACCGATTACTATTATTTAAAATACTTAAATAAAAATAAAATCTTATATTTAAAAGTTAGACTAAGTAATATATATTTATGTTTTAATAAATCTAACTTCATTCATATAATTTATAATAAACTTGCATATAAGTATACTAATATATTTAATTAATAAATTTATTCAGCTTAATCGATTTAATCGGTATTTATACCAAACCATATCCATGTACACCAGTTTCTTAAAAAATAATATACATTCGGTTTATTCGGTACTACCGAATCCAAACCACTTTCTCTATTTTAATTCGGTTCGGTTTTAATTGATTTGGTATTGAACACCCCTAGTTAGAAGATACGAAATGCGCAGACAATTCTAAGAAAATCATCTGTATTTTTATACAATTTCGAAACTTTGAAGTTTGATTCTTCTCTTTTAAGAAAAAAAATATGTTTACATAGTAGTTTTTAAAGAATTTCAATTGATTTTCTATTAACTATAAGTACCTTACTTATACTAATTTAAATAATCATTAGTCATACATTGGCATTTTTCATAAAGCTTATAAATTGATCATTTATTAAATTTATCATAATAGTAAAGTGTTTTTTTTTTTGACAAACAAACAGGTGTTCAATCACTCTAACTACAGGTGGTGCAGGAATCCACACCATAAAAGAACAACTAATAAAAAATAAACTGTTGTGGAACGCTCTCACAGTCCTGGCTACGCTCTCACAGTCCTGGCTAGTGAATCAGATGTCCTGTTTTGTGCCCTTGAAACGTGAATGATCTTGAAGTTTTGGAAGCGTTCTTGAAGACGTGTTATGTCTGATAGTTCTGTTGAGAAGCTGGCCATGCTGTCGGATCAGTGATTATCGAAATTAAATTCTTGCACTATGTCTCGAAATGATAGCTTGTTGTATGCTGAATCATATTCTCCATTGACCAAATAAGAGCATCTAATTCTGAGATTAAAAGAGATAATCGTCTCTCCTTGTGAGTTGTTCACTTCCCATTTCATCTAGCCATACCCAACCGTATCAACTATATTATGATTCTTCTGTTCATAGTCCATCTACCATATTATGATTCTTGTGTGTTTAATATGGTGGATTTGCATCATTGTTGGGTTTTAAGTTTGCATCAAACAAAGTATTACATTGGACATGTCTAATTAGCTTCGTTGGGTCTCAATTTAATTTCTCTAAACAATTTATCATTCTAGCTTTTCAAAGATACCTTATAATCCATGGATGTGTGTCTCTATCTAGTTTTGGATCTTCTATTGCACTCTTTCTCCAGAACAGATAATCTTGATTGGAGTGCAGACTTAATATAGTAGAGGTGATGGACCAAAATGGAGTCAAAGCCTATGTCCATATTTGTAAAGAAGGAACATTCAAAAATCGCATGGTTGACTCTTTCATCATCTTTTCCACGTTTTAGATAGTGATTATTGCATCGCATATGGCGACATGATAAGTTTCATGTCACTGTCAAATACCCCGAGGCCATTTTCCATATTAGATGACACATCTTTTGAGAGACATTTATTTTCCAACCCTAAACTTGTAATTTTGTAATACAGTGAAACTTCTATAAATTAATAATGTTGCGACTACACCAAAAATATAATTTTTTATTAATTTATAGAGATATTAGTTTATCGATATACTAATTGAACCAAAAACTCAATTTGGAACTATAAAAATTATATTATTGTATAGAAATTATTAATGTATATTAGTTTATAGAGTATTAATTTAAAGAGGTCAGACTATACTTGGTTATGACACCATAACGTCAAGATTTCGGTCAAGGATATTTCTTGAAACTCAATATCTCAGTTTTATGGTATACAATCCGCTCTTCGTATATCCCCAACAGTATTTGTCATCTCGATTGGATTGACTTATGGCCAAATTCCTATTAAGGAGTATATCCTCTTTTACCACAACTTGATCTTAGCATATCAACATTCCAAACTCTTGGTGAAGCATAGATAAATTCACTCGCTTTCATACGCGGATGGACTACTAGCATAGTCAAATTGGCAGATTCCACCGGAAAAACACCCTAATAAAATTTTATTGGAATATGAATATCTAGTGAGAAAAATATTATATTTTTGAAAATAGATATTATAATCAATAAATATTTCATGAGATAGCTGAGTAGAATTTTCAACTATTTAAAATATATATTTTAAAAAAAAATCATTTTTGTTTTGTGTATGAAATTTTTTTAATAGAGTTAGCCTTACATTCTAGGGAAAAATATACCTTTCAAAAGAGTTAATAATGCTAATGGTATATCTCTTATCTAATCTATTAAAATTAAAGTACAAAAAAGAAATAACCCTTAGTTTTCCTCAAAAATTATCAACTTATGCCACTAGGATTTAACTCAATGTTTTGATTCTTTTCTAAACCGACATTCACGTGAGTTTAACTATTATACCATTAACAAAACCATTACTAACCCACTGCTATCTAATCTATTAATTTAGGGATTGATTTTTATCTACTACTAGAAGTTGTCATTTAAATTTTGGCTTCTTTTATTATTGTTACTAGGATATCACGCTTCTTTTCTAATGAAACATACCAACTTAAATTAAACCATATATTAACATGCGCAGATCCAATTAACCTTAACCAATACCGGCTTTAAATATGTTTGGTTATTTCTTAATATAATTAGATCATACAAAACTGAACCAATCTTAAATCAGTTGGAGACTGTGTTAGAAAACAAATTATCGTATCACATACGTCCATCTAAATTGATCTTCACATGTATCATATAATATCATACACATTTTTTCAAGAACAAGAATTTATCTTCCAAAAAACCTAATAAAGGTGGCATAGAACATATGCTTAAATACGTTTATCACATACGTTTATCACATACGTTCATCTAAATTGATCTTCACCTGCATCATATCACATCATACACATTTTGTTAAGAACAAGAATTGATCTTCCAAAACAACATAATATTGGCATAGAACAAAATATAAACAACATATGCTTAAATACGTTTTTATGATGAAAATATTCCATTCTAAAAAACTGTGTATAGAGCAAACCAGAAATCAACCAAGAACAACATATTTTAATACATGTTAATAATATCAAAATAATTATTATTAGGCTGTAATGACATCTTATAAAGTTGTTAGAAATATAAATATTGTATTAACAAAATCAAATATTTTAAATTTTAAAAATATAAGTTAAAAAGTATAATAAAGCAAAATATTATACTAATTAAAAATGAAACAAGATTAAATACAAACTAACAACATGTACAACACAAATTTTAACATCATCCGATTATATATATTTAATAAAATATTATGTATATGTCAAATATATATAAATATTGCACAAAAATATATATAATATTATATACAGATATTATATATAACATATACTAAACTAAAATATTACAAATCATGTTCCGCCCTTTAGGGCGGGTCTTAATCTAGTTTAATTTAAAAGTAGATATTAAGGTAGTTATTTAAATTGAGCAAACAAATGTTTCCTATTTATATCTCAAGTTTGATTAGAGATGGCAATTGGACCGTGACCCGCGGGCATGGCCCATTAAGTCTCATGGCGGCACGGGTTTGGAGGTTACTCAACGATCCTACCAGTTTGATTGCGAGGATTTACAAAGGGAGGTACTATTCGTCCAAGGATTTTATGGAGAGTGGAAAGGGTTACAAACCCTCTTACGCATGGCGAAGTATATCCTTCGGTAAAGAGCTTCTCAAGAAAGGTTTGTATAAATCGATGGGCAATGGGGAAAACACATACATCTGTTCTGATAACTGGATCCTAGACCCTCTTCCCCGAAGACCAGTGAACAAGGAAAGGACCATCGATGTCAACAGGAAGGTATCATCATTGATCGATCATAATGGGAGCTGGAATAGAGAAGCTCTGCATTCATTATTTCCTGAAAACGAAGTCAAGAGAATCTTGAAAATCCTTCATGGATGTGTGGCTGATAAGGTCATAGGCTCATACAGATCATGGATCATACACGGTCAAATGTGGTTATTGGCTAGCGGCAAACATCGTGAAGAACGCCTCCCCCAATCGCAAAGAACAAGAACAACAAGTCATAGCGGTAAAGAAGAAGATCTGGAAAGTCAAGACTCTGCCCAAGATATGCATGTTTCTGTGGAGAGCGGCTTCAGGCGCCCTGGCAGTGGCTGAAAGGCTCAATACACGTGGACTACAACTAAACACAACATGTAGACTCTGCAATGCTGATTCAGAGTCGATCAATCACGTGCTTTTCCAGTGCTTGCCGGCGAAAGGCATCTTACAGCACGCCAACTTCCCGCCAGACACCGCGCCGAGACGGAGCCTTATGTAGAATCTCTCACTAGCCATTACCTTAGCAGACAAGGCAGACGCAAATACAGAGAAAAACAGAGCAATTCCTTGGCTGCTATGGTCTATATGGAAGAACCGAAATGCAATTTTATACAGTGGGATCCAAGACTCTATCGCTTACATTGCTACACAAGCTATTGATGAGGCTATGGTGTGGACAGCTATTAATTTTCCACCAATTCAACCGATGGAAAATTCAGATAGTCTAGGCATCACACGTTTTTGGCAAAGACCTGAACCAGGAATGGTTAAGTGCAATGTTCATGCTAACTGGAGGAATGAAGGTTCACTGGTTGGTGGCGCTTGGATATCTAGGGATTATCAAGGCAATGTTTTACATCACGCTCGAGATGCCCTCATAAGCTCCCCGAACAGACTTGCAGCTGAATTAAGATGTACAATCTGGGCTTTGCAAAGTTTGAAAGATCTTGGCTATAACAACGGTATCATTGGTCTGGATCTTAAAACAGCTTTTCAATCGTCATCTTCTATCCCAACTTGATCATCTACGACGAGGATTTCTATGTGTTCGTTTTGAACATTAATCTACTGCGTCCAACGTTATTGCACGTGATATCGCCCAGAGTGTACTGCATGATGGCAGACTCAGATCTTATCTGGCTTTGGGAGGACCAGCATGGCTTCACAACAGAATCCGAAACGAGGCTTCAAACGTCAAGTGCTAGATCTTTCTTTAAGATTATTTTGATGTTTAGGGTCCTCTTTTCTTTGTTATGGGATCAGTTTTTGTCCCTTGCTTTTTGCACTACATGTACTTCCTCTCTTTATTGAGTTCAGACGTTTAAAAAAAAAGTCAATATCTTG
>NC_079512.1:13704232-13737905 GCF_000801105.2 Raphanus sativus | reverse complement strand
CAGTTTCTTGCGTCCTACTAATTACTAAACCGGGTTGGGTGATGTTTACGTTACATGTACGAGACTTTCACCGTTTTAGAGTCTAAGTCTGTCCTCTATTCCTCTGTGTACTCTTTTAAGTCAAGGAGTCAAACACAAACACAAGGCTGAATCGTCCTTTCATCGCGTCGCAGAGGGTTGATGTACGTTTCAGTTATAACAGTAAGGGAATCAATGACGAGAAGATACAGAAAGTACTTTTTTTCTTTTGACCCAAAGAGATTCCTTTCTTCTTTTTCTCACTCTCCCATTCCCTCAGAGTTCAAACATCCTCTTGCAATGGCTGCCGTTGATGATGATAGTCTTCCTCGTTTCTTCAAAGTTTTCATCTCCCATTTTAGCTCAGACTCTATGGTAACATATACTTTCTAGCTTTTATCGCTTTAGGTCTCTTTCTTAAACTTGCGAAAGCCTCTTCTTGCTCTTCGTTCACCTCTTTAGCTTCTTTTACTCTGTTTTTGAATGGTAAAGATGTTAGCTTTACATGTGAATCAGTTTAATTTTTGTGTGTTTGTGTTGTAGAGATAGGTTTCTCCTAAAGTTTCATTTAGTTGTTTTACTCAAAATATTTGTTCATTGATTAGTTAGTATAATGTTCATAACTCAGATTTGTTTTACTCTCACGAGTCTTGGCTTAACAGTTTGGGCTTCACATTTTTTTTGGCTGCAGCTTATACCCATCTCCTACTATGATGAACTTCCACGTCATCTTCCCAAGACGGCTATTCTCCAAGGCACTGGTGGATGCGTTTGGAAGGTAGGCATGACGCTGAAGCAAGAGGAAGAGGAAGTGTATTTCGAACAGGGATGGCCCAATTTCGTTAAGGATAATGATCTCGTCGATGGAGACTTTATGACCTTCGTGTATAACGGAGACAACGTTTTCGAGGTCAGCATCTATGGCCTTGATGGATGTAAACAGGCTAGAGCAGTGGCCGAATTGGAGGATGATGAAGAAGAAGAAGAAGAAGAAGAAGACAGTATCTGTGCTCTAAGCAGCGATGGCACAGAAGATACAGTTCAGAGAAGCACTGACAAAGGTTAGCGGACTTCTTCTTGGATTTGTTAATGCGAGTGTCTTTTCATGTGGTTTTCTTATTTAGACTTACTGTTCTGTCTTTGAGTTTTACTCATCCTTTTTTTTTTTTCAGGAAAGGCAAAAGTGGGAGCTGTGGATGAAGAAGAGGACAGTGTTTATTCTCTTAACAACATCAAAGACGCAGACACAGGCAGTTCTTCTGAATTCGAAATGGCCAATACAATCTTGAGAAGCAAGAACAAAGGTCTGACAACAACAGACTGTTAGCGTTTTTTTTCATTCATTATATAAGGAAAAACAAAATGTTTTGTCTCTCTTGAACAGGAAAGTCGAAAGAAGAAGTGATTAAGGAGGAATCTGATGGCAAAGAGGATAGTGATCATTCTCTAAACAGTGAAGACGAAGAGACAGAAACTGGTTCTGAATCCAAGATGGCCAAGAACAAAGGTTTTTGCTCATTGTTACCTTTTTTTTTTACATGGCTTGAGTTGAGTTTATGTGATTGCTTTATATATATACATTGAGATTTTTCCAGGAAAGAAGAAAAAGAAAGTTGTGGAGAGTTCTGACAGTGATTATGCTGAAGAGTTTGGTCGCTTGGATTTGGAAGAGGACTCCAGCAGCAGTGACAGTTCCTATGCTCCAGACAGTGAAGACACAGCCACTCATGTCAAACGAAAAGTGAAAAGTCCAAAGAAGAAAGGTAAAAAATACATTCACCACTTTGATCATTTTGTGTAAACGGCTGCTTATATTTATATAAAACTTGATTTTTTTTGAGGTTCACAAGGAAAGTCCAAAGTGATAAAAGATGTGGTTGGAGTTGGTGACAGTTCTTGTGCTGTGGAAGGAGTCAAAAAGGAGAAAAAGACTAGGGAGAAAGGTATATTTTACACTTTTGGCTTTTTTACTTTCATCACTTACTAATATTGAGATATGTTTTCTCCTTTGTGCTTGGTTACAGTAAAGGCCATAATCGAAAACCCTGAGGTGTATCTGGATGATCCAACGAATATACATTTTGAGACGGGCGTGAAGAACAGGAAATACGAGCTGGTAAAAAAGCTATAGAGTATCTCTTTCAAAACACTATTATTATTGGTTTATAGGGTAATAACTTGACGTTTGTTTGTTTTGCTTTGAACACACAAGCTGGTTCATGCACAGCTGGTGAAAGACTACTGCCTAAGGTTTAAAGACTACATCTCTTACATCGACCCAAAGGGGAAACTAGAGGCGAAAACAGCCAAGTGGGGAGACCAACGTGTGTGCATCAAAAAATGGGCAAAGATCTGCGATAGGAACAAACTGAAGAAACAAGACCGTGTCGTGTGCGAGCTCTTGCGTAAGAAAGATCTGGTTTACGCAGTTAAGATCCACATCATCCGTGCGAAACATTTGGTGTGAGTTTTGAGAAGAAAGGGACATGGTCATTATGGATTTTAGTTATGTTTCTAGTAATCAAATGACTTTCTACTTATGTAATGAGTTTACATCATCTACAAGACCTCGAATCAACTTTCATTCGGTTCTGTGTTTTCATTTCAGTTAAAAAAAACTTGTTGTTTGGTTTGATCTGTTTGCATATGATCTTCAAAATTCAAGAGCTTTGTTATAAAAACATCTGATGAATGAAACTGAGATAAAAACTAATATATAGATAGATAGATACAAGGTTTTAAAGCGACGAATGATATTTCGAACATTAGGAGTAGGGGATTATTGACTACGAAGTCTTGTTTTTGCCGTATATATCTTCAAAACCATCAGCTACTCTTTTCCTTCTTTCAGCAATCATTTCTGAGTAAGACTGAAGAGAAAAAACACATAAACCATCAGACACGAGACCAAGTTTTGTTCAAAAGAACCAGCAGCATTGTCTTAAAGATGTTACTAGTACAAGTAGTAAGTAGTATAAGTCGAACTTAGCCTTTTATCAGATATATTGCATGTAAAAAGCATACCTTTGGGTAGCTATAAAGGAAAATGTACCACCAAGCACCAATTAAACCAACGGCAAGCGATGAAACTAAAACCGAATGTAGTATTGCCCAGCTACAAGCCACTATTGACAAACCCGTCACCACTATCGTCCATGGTTGACACCTGAAAAAAAAAACATAGTAATATATGTCTGATCAAACCAGTTCATAGATATTTAAAAGGCTATTTATTGTCTTCTTACTATTTACCTAATAGAGAGTGAAATAACCAAAGAGACACATATTAGTAAACTCTAACTGAGCTAAGACTTAATCAGAGACCAAGAAACCAGCTTTGTTGTCTGAATATGCTAGAACTGTAACTGAGTTCAGACCGAGATTATTTCGAAAGTGTGGTTGCACGAAACTAAGCTCTGTTGTGTGAAGATGAGAGAAGTGTAATTGAGACATACCAGGAGGGCTTTGTATCCCATACAGAGTCGTATTCGAGAGAGAGATGATCCAAGTAACCTTCCATGTCGCCATTTTCATCGACGAATCTCGAATCATTCTGCTCTCTTCGATTTCCTCCCAGACCTCTAACTTTCGTGCAAATCCTTGGCTGCTTGAGATTGAATGATCCGGTATTCGTTTGGGTACTGATTATCGTAAATCGGGTTTGAGTCTGAATCCGAAACGGCGACAGAGGAAGGGGGGAGATGGAGAGACTTCCCATTTGAAAGAAGGATAAAAGGATTAGAGGACTCAATTGACACTAATCAAAACATTTGGGGCTCTGCTTTGCAATGAATATCGAAGATGTTCTAATTGGGCTTTATTTTTGTATATGGCCCAATATTAGAAGGCGCAAATATCTATCTAATCTATTAAAGTACAAATAAAAATTAACCCTTAATTCTTCTTAGTATTTACCAATTTGTGCCATTGATACTAAATATTCTATTTACCAACTTGTGTCATTGATACTAAATATTCTTTGATAAAATAGAAAATTAAGTATAATTAATGGAATATCTTTTTAAATGTTAGTTACCTTAAATTTCAAAACAAAATCTCAGTAGATATGCACAATATCTGACAAAAACTAAAATATGGAAAATTATTTTGCTAAAATTGATTTAATGTTGATTTATATCAAAAATTGATTTAAAATATACACATATTCAAAAAATTATTTTTACTAAAATATTTTTCATTCGGGTTTGGTTTAGATCTATTTGGGTTTGGGATTTTTGGGATCAAAGATTTCAGTCTCATTCGGATATTTCTAAATTTTGGTTCGGATGTGAATTCGCATCTTTGCGGGTTTATTCAGATTCGGATAACCCATTTAAATTCATTATATACTTTAAATTTCTCAAAATATATAAACAAAATAATATAGTACTTATATATTTGAATACCTGAACTTAATATATAAATTTGTTTGATTTAAATATTTGAATAGAGAATCAATAGTTATGTTAAGTATTTTTAGTGATTTGAGTATACTTTAACTATTTTAGATATTTATATATATTTTCAAATATTTAAACCAACTTATAAGTACCATATATATTCTGTATGTTTTATATACATTAAGTCACAATATACATATATATATATATATAAGTATATAAATCTATTTTGAATACATTCAGGTATCTGAAATACTTCGGTTCAGAATATATTCAGTTTTAATTTTTTAAATACCAAAATTTTGATATTTAATCAACTTCGATTCGGGTTTTGTACTTTTTTTGGATCGGGATCGGTTCGATTTTTTAGATTCGGATTTTTTTTCCAAACTCTAATATTAACATGAAAAACAACATATTTTATAAAAATATACACCGCACGAGCGTGCGGGTCAAAATCTAGTTTATATTATTAAAATAGAAGTAAATACCATTTAGTTTTCAGTATTATTTATATTTCCATACCACTGAATATTAAATAATAATTTCTATTTTAATGTTGTTTTTCCATTTTGATTAATGTGTTTTCCAAAATTAAATTTGAATTAAATAAGACTTCCTATTTTAATGTTTTATCTTTTCCACTTACATTAATGTGTTTTCTAAGATTAAATTTAAATTAAATACACTTCATTAACTTTTCAATTAAATCAATGTCAAATTAAAAAAAAAATTTATTGAACAAACAATTCATGAAAATTATAATATCAACTTTTTATTAAACAAATATGAACGAAAAAATATTACCAAATTTGAACTGAAATTAGACAATATCCAAAAAGATTTACTATTTTGGTATCTAGAGATCCATAACTAAACCTTATCCGAACGAAATATTTCAGATATTCGAATGTATTTAAATCATATTTATATACTTCAATATGTTAGCTATTTTTGAGTTAATATCCAAGATATAAACTATTTTAACGTGTTTAAAATATTTGAAATATAAAAAATAGTCAAAAGTAAACATCTAAAGTGGATAAACAATAATCAAAACATCAAAAATACTTAAAATATATATTTATTCTTCATCCAAATATTCAATTTAAATTTATTTTAATTGTTAATTTAGGTACTTTAACTTACATTACTCAAATTTACATGTTTTATTTTTTTAGATTTAAGGATATTTAAAGATATATAAATTTAAAAAATTTAAAAATAATTTAAACGGGTTATCAAACCCACAAAGATCCAAATCAAACCGGAACCAAAGTTTATAAATATCCGAATAGAGATAGAATCTTTAAACTCGAAAATCTCAACCCGAAATAAATTTAACTGAATTCGAGTGGATACCCAAATACCCATCTACCTTAGTCAATATAAAACGATCAAATATTATAAATATACTATTTAGTATAAATAAATAAAAACTAAAACTGGAAATTAATACCAGCATCAAGATCTAGTTCCTTCTTATAGTCAAGAAGGTCAAAGACATTGGTAGCGGCTAAGAACGCGCGGGTAGCAGTGTAAATAAACAAGGCTCCGATTTGATAACACAGATCGCTAACCCTAAATTAACAAAATGTCAGAACAGCCGTTGAATGACGAAATCAAAACCCTTATCCTGAACGATGAGTTGGACGAAGAAACCATCCCTACACCTTTGGTGATAAACAAAGACTGTGAGACAGTCGTCTGTTGGGACGTGGATGATTACCCGGTTCCTAACGATGTCGATCTCGATTCGCTTCGTAGCGATATAGAATCAAATCTTCGGAAACTGGGCTGTGGGGAAGTGACTATTGTGGCTTACGTTTACAAGAATACGTTTTCGGATGAGCTGGAACGTAAATTTATTGATGCCCAAATCTATGTCGATTTCTTCCCCGAGGGTGAGTGAGTGAATTAATACCTTTTTTTTTTATTTATATGTCCTCTGTAATTACTTATACATACTTTCCATTCCAGGGGATGACGAAGCGAGAATCACTTGGATGTTAGTGGACATTGTTTGTTTCCCAGTGTTAACTCCTGAATCAAATGTTGTTGTACTCTCAAAACACCTTAATGAAGAGGCTGTCGATGCTTTGGAATTCTTTTATGGTCAAGGCACTGGTGTTCTCTTACCCAAGACCGAACCTGGTTGGCTTGTTCCTGATGAAAATTCAGCCTTGTTTTTGACAAACCTATTTGAACAACGTATTGACGATAAGAAGCCGCAGAGAGATGGTAATGGTACCCTTGCAATCTCTGTCAATGACTCTGTCAGCGACAACCTCTGTGCGCGCCTCCAAAGGGAGGCCAATGTATCTTCTTGAGGCTTTGTTCCGTCTTTGAACAGCTGTTACATTTGGGTTTGTTGACATGAAAGTTTTGAACATATATATTACTCCTTTGTTTTTCTTCTTATCTAAACCCTGTGCCAAAGGGACTTCAATGCATATTCTTGAAGTTTTATGTCAACTGTTTCGACTCTATTTCTGTCTATGAAAAGCTGTTACTTTTGGGTTTCTTGACATAAGAGTTTGGATTAAACCCTTTTCAAATTATTGAAAGCAAAATTTGTTTCTCCCAACTTGATTAAGAAACCCACAATAGATTTTGATTAAGAAACCCACAATAGATTTTGGGTGATTGGTAACTGCGGCAAATTTACTATAGAATTTCTTTAGAATTTATTGCAAAAGCAATATATTTCCTACGACTAAAAAGATGTCGGTTTTAAAATAAGCTTGCTACAACAATTTTTTTATATTTTGACTGTAGTTTTATAAACAATATAAAATATGATTGGTCAATTTGAAGATTATAGATAAAAATTAAAGTTATAGTCACCTTGTGTAAACAATCTCACTCTTTGATTAACAAATCCACATTAGATTTTGATCTGTTAGATAAAAAAATTGGTTGACAACAGTATTTAAGTATTTAAACTAGACTTCGATCCGCACAATCGTGCGGGTATTGATTTTCATTTTATATACATAAATATTTGGATTAATAGTAAGGTAAAAAAAATCAAATATTCAGAATTAGAATAATAGGATTACATGTAATAAGGAATAAAATAATTTTTTTTTGAAAGTTTTAATTTTTATATTTGAATTTTTTTTTTGTAATTGCATTTTGTTTAGTATTAATTTAACTTGATAGAATAATCTCTTAAATAAATTAAATATATAGTTATTTAAACTTAACATTTATCAATAGATCATGTCTAATTTTTAATAGATGCATACACATATTTAAATTTAATAGATGCCAAAAATATATCCATATTTACTGTTGACTAGATGTTTTCCTGCACCATGTGCAGAAATAAAAGTTTTAAAATTTAAATTTAGTTTAAAATACAAATTTTGTTAATTTTTGATTTTATTATTTGCTTACAATATATAATATTAATTTAATCATATGTAAAACTTTAAGGTTAAAAAAATTATTTTTCTTAAATGTATATTTAGTAATATATATGTATATATATATATATATTTAAAATTGCAATTTCGAAATATTCTTTAATTTATATCTTTTTATTAAAATATATTAAATTTTTTTTTGTAAATGTAAGAGAAAATTTTGTTAAGTGTATAATTATCAAAACATAAAACTAAATAATTTTATAAAATTTATGGACATTAAAAATAAACTAATAGTATTGGGATTAGAAAATTACATTTAAAACTGTATAATTATGAAGAATTTTTTTACTAATAATAATTATAAAATAGAATTAAATTTTGAAAATTCCAAAATAATATTATACTTATATTTATAACATAATATTATTAATTGTTATATTAATGATGATCTATTAGTTATTACCATATTTTAAAAATCTACTAAAAATACAAATCAACAATAAATGTAAATGTCCATGTGATTATTTAAAGAAAATTATTCTTTTTTTAAAACTGCATAGTATTTTGAAGAATTTTTTTTGTAATAAAAATTATATACTTATTAAAATTTAGCTAAATGATATTTAGAAATTTTAATTATTATTATATTTCTATTTAATTTATTATTTATTGTTATATTAATTATGATATATAAGTTATTACCATATTTTAATAACTTACCTTAAATATAAATCAATATTAAATGTAAATATGTCATAATGATCTATAAGTTATTACCATATTTTTATAAAAATATCTTAAATATACAGTTGGAGTTCAGACAAGAATAAATCATCTTTGTTTCTGTTAGAAAAGAAAAATTTTGGGTTTCGCTCATGTTGTTTGTTGACGAATTCGTGAATTGTGGTTTATTTTTTGCTCTCAGGTGGAACATGCGGTGAGGGAAGTGATGGTTATGAGCTCTTTGGCATCTATTGCAGGTTTCTACATGTTCGGATGTGCAGATCATATATCACCGTCATATTCAAGCCCCTCAATGTTTCAAGGTTATGTTTTTTTTTTTTTTTTTTTTTCAAGGTTTTGTGTTTCAGGTTTTGAAACAAGGTTATGTGTTTCAGATTTTGAAACACATAACCTGTAATTTAGGTTATAACCCCTTCCAAAGGTTATGTGTTTCAGGTTTTGAAATTCCTGTTATCAAATAAATTTAGGTTCTGCACTTCTCTGTAATTGATTCCTATTAAGTTTTACATGTCATTTATTGAACCGCACATATGTTAATATTATATTAAACTTGACCATTTAGAGGTGTGTGTTTTTTAATTATATAAAATTTGACTATTTAGAGGTGTGTGCGGAGATACTCTGGTTTCTTTTTATTTCTTCCTGATTTTTTTCTTTTCTAGGATTGTATATCACATTTCCGAAACCTTTTTCTCTGTACTTTGTTGGAGAATGGGTTATGAGATATGAGAGAGTCTACATGAGAATCTGCGAAAGGATTATGAGAGCTTTGCTGATTACTTTTTTAAAGAGTATAATAATTGATCAGCTACAGACACAACCATTCTTAAAAATAACTTCACTAACTTCACCACGTGCCTTAATTTTGAAACCTCAATACTAAGGTTAGCGTGCATTAATATGAAGTGTTGGAAAAATCAAGTCAGTGAGGCTAAGGCCATTCATATAAATGATTTATCAGTTAAACTCTTTTATCATAGATATTTGTATTTAATTTGAAAATGTTTCAGAAGCCTGAATTACGCATCAAAATCTCTTAAACGATACTCTAAACTTGCTAATCAAAGAGTTCGGTTACTTGGTGTATTTGTTCGGTTTTGAGCTTTAGGATCTTTTTCGGTATCACACGTACCAAAAGAAATATTCATCTCAATATTATCGATGGTAATTAAAAAATTGTGCAGTACATTTATTAATATATATTTCACTAAGAAATAGATTTTCATACAGACAGACACCAATACATATTCTTACATATATTCTTACATGACATGTGAGGAGGAGATAGTGTTGGAGTACAATTTTTGCGTTCTGAAGTTTTCTTTTCAAGTTTCATACTTTTTTTTTGTAACACAGAACTTTCATACTATATATATCAACTAAAGTCAATTTAGTGGTACATGCAAGTAATTGGTCTGTAAAATATATTAATGACGCTATCACTTAATCTAACATCCAATCCCAAATCTTGGTTTGCTAGAATTATAGAATAAAGGATAAGTTTCGTATACATTCTAATACTTGAACATGTTATTTTGTATTGCTTTATATTTATTTTGCTATCCAAAAGAAACAAGAACAAATGTATCCAGGTATGCCATGAATTTTATAATTCATACATGCATTGCATTTTTTGCTAAAAAAACATGCATTACATTTTGTCAACTCTCACATTCCCAAAATTTAAAGTCCCAAAGACGAGAAAAATAACAATGAAGTTGATGACTCTTTAGTATATGTTTTTCTGCAAACTTAAACTAAAGTAAAATGATCTTTACCTGTGTAAAAATATATAAAAAGCTCAGCTATTAGAATAAGTAAAACAAATAAATTATAAGTTGTATTATATCACTTCTTTGGTCTCTCTAAGAAGGAGAAGAAGAAAGACGAGAAATATCTATGGGGTTATAATTTTTAATCACTTTACTAGGTTAGAGCTTCTAGAGTTACAAAATTAGCATTTAAATAACCTTTTATATGATCTTATATAATAATATATAACATAACTAAACCTTTTATAGGGATACAAAAGATATAAAATTTTAGTGTCATAGAATTATTCAGACATGATAATATATAACATTTCACAAAAACATATATTCAAATAACTACAAAGCTAGATACAAAACAAAACAGAGACGTTAATCTTTTTTTAAAAAAAATTAGATGCAAATTTGTTCAAATTTGGAAAATAATTTTTTGGCTCTAAAATTCAGATTCATAGCACTTACCACTAATATCAAATGTAGCTTACATTTTCAAGTTTTGTACCACCTCACCCAAATAATGTAGTGTTGTAATATAAACACAACCATCAAAGTCTAACATAATAAATCTTAACATGTATAAACCCTCTACACCCGAGAAAAACATAAAAACCACAAAGTTATACATCCCTCCTGCAATTCCAAACATGAAACACATACAACGAAATATACGACTATATAGTAATGTACAACTCCAAGTAAGGCCAAATCAATTCTTGGCGTATAATTAAAAGATAAAACAAAAGTTAACTAACAAAATAAATATGTATTATATTTTTTAAAACCATAAATACTTTCCAACATAGCATGATATTCGTGAAACATAACTAATGTGTTTATTTAGATACAATAAAAATATGTATTAAACATATACTATAACTATTTAGGTGATGATTGTTTCATTAGTTTTTGGTTTTTGTTTCTAGCTTTTAGATTTTGTTTTTTTATTTTAGATTTTGGTTTTAGTTTTTTAGATTTAAATTTTAGATTTTTTCGTTTTAATTTTTGGTTTTTGGTTTTTAGTTTTAGTTTTTGGTTTTTGATTTGTATATTTTAGTTTGAAATTTCTTTTTCAAAATTACTAATTCTTTTTTACAAAATGGGAGGATTTATTTTAAGACAATACAAACAAAATACTAATAACATTTATTGAGATTTATATTTTCAGTAAAATGTAGCAAATTATCAATAAAAATTTTAAATTTATCATTAAAATATATCAAAATATTATGATTGCAAATTTAAGAAATAATCAACACAAAATAGTTTTTATATTTTATTATTAAAATGTATTAAAACCTTATTTTGTTATTTGAAAAATAAAAATTAACTTGTTTTTCAGTTACTGAATTTTGGTCAAAGATATATTTTCCCACAGATTAAAATTCTAATATATAAATAATAAAATAAAAATACGTAAGTAAGGATTTTAGAGTTTAACAAACGTATACATTTAAGTAGTGTTAATATATTGAATTTATATATTTACAAAAAAAAAATGGTCGTGCATATCTTTAAAAACCAACAAAACGTGGATTTTGGTTTTTCATTGAAAAGTTGGTTATACATCTAAAAACTAGTTTCCCTATTTTATAGGAAATCTCTTTTGTTAAAATCTTGATTGGCAATAATATCAGTTTTAGTTTTCCTAAATTGTAGGAAATCACTTTTTCAGAAATCTTGATTGGACAAAAATGTAGTTTTTGAAAAACAAAAACTAAAAACCAATATAAAAACTGCATACAATCGACCTCTTAAACTCTTTCAAGTTTTAAATCCCCTAGTACAGGAATAAACAAAGAGCAATATGACCAAATGCTACTAGAGTTTTGAAAATTGACTAAAGTCGCTTTCAAAATAGTGAGTGAGACGAGAGGGTTATTAATGTAATTTCATCCCAGCAGAATCATGAAGTAAGTGTGCATACTTAAACGACAAGTGCTCTGTTCCTCTTCTCTCGCTATACCTCATTTAGATCCGTCCATGGAGGTATAATAGATTTAGAAATTATTACATTGTAGAGCAGTTTTATGTTTTTTATTACACAAAAGAGCAGTTTATGCTACCAACACACTTTATCCTAACAGCTTCCTTTTTGTCAAATAACCTAGTTACATTGAAACTAAACAGCTGTGTAACTAAACCAGTATTTTAACGGGAATGAATACACACCATCCATCTTTCTTTCTAATCTGAGGGCCCAAATTAAATCTGATATTTTTGACAAAAGTGATATTTGTTTCTCTCTCCACCCTTTGGATTTACTTTATATTTTTTGTTCCAACGACCCATATTATATTATGTTGTAAGATTCTTTTTCTTCTTTCGATATTTACCTTTTTACTTGTTTGGATTTTTTTTAAGTCGCTTGTATGGATTTGCGAAAAAATCAAACCTTAATCATCTTCTGTCTATCTCCATCAGATTACTGCCTCCATCTCCATCAGATTACCACCTGTCTTAAGTTATTGGTCTCTTAACACCAAATTTTTTGCTACCAAACTCACAATACCATAGTCGAACTGGACACAACAGGACAAACTGTGTGAAGCATATCTGATTGCTAGTGAATTCTATATCCACAGGGATGGTTTTTTGGATAGCGTCTTCACCGTTTTAAACAACTTCTTTTGGTCTTTTTGGATTATGTGCATGTTTAAACAATTTCATTTCTGAAAACATGTATTGACTGTTTTAGCAGACGCTTTAATATTATATCAACCATGCTCCTGTCTTGTTTGGTATCTCTGTGTGTCTTTATGTGCACATTACTCTAATACAAGTTATCTGACAAGTGACATCGTAAGAGAAATAGTGTACAACGATTGACACATGTGTACATCGTCTGCTAACTAACATGTCCACAAACCATAGCTAGAAGTCTACAATGTTATGATAATTTCTGTTTTTAAACGTTCATGTACATACATGCTGTGTATGTATGTACAATTAGTGGCAATATCCATGTACATCAAAGCCTTCATTGTCTACCCATTTACCAATACATGTGTACTTTAATGGGTGATTTACATGTATATATTGGTACCAATGTCCAGATATACATTTCTCTCCATGAACATCAAGGCGTTTATGGTATGGACATTTGTATACCAAAGGGTCATGTACAATGTACACAATGTACATGGACAGATACAAAGAGTACATATGTACATGTATACATTAGTAGCAATGTCCAGATCTACTTTTATGTCAAAGAACATCAGGGCATCCACTGTCTACCCATTTTAGTGTACATGTGTACACTAGAGGACGATGTACAAGGTGTGGACATTTGTATACTAAAGGCGATGTACAATGTAATTGTACACTGTGTACATGGACACATACATAAAGTCCATGTGTACGTCAGTTTTTGTGTGAGGTGTCCACTGTAATCTACTACTCGCAAACAAGACCAAGGTTAACACATAATGTCTCGGTGTACCTGCTGTGTACACGAATTTGTACATGTGTACACTTAAAGATGATTTACATGTATACCTTAGTGACAATGTCCAGATATACATTTGTGTCCATGGACATTAAGGCGTTCATTGTCTACCCATTTAGTGTACATGTGTACACTACAGGACGATGTACATGGTGTAGACATTTGTATACTAAATGGCGATGTACAACGGACAAAGTGTACCTGGACACATACATAGAGTACATGTGTACATCAGTTGTCCTGTAAGGTGTCCACTGTTATCTACTACACGCAAAGCAAGACCATGAGCCAGAATTACTGCATCACATAATGTGTCGATGTAAGTGTTGTGTACATGTATACACTAAAGGTAAATATACATTTTGCCTACATGCATACACTTAAGGGTTGTGTACAATATGTACATTGACACATACACAGTTTCCATTGTCTACCCAATTTAGTGTACATGTATATACTAGAGGACGATGTACAAGGTTGGACATTTGTATACTCAGGGCGATGTACAATGTACACAATGTACATGGACCCATACATAGAGTCCATGTGTACGTCAGTTGTTGTGTGAGGTGTCCACTGTAATCCAGCCACTCCGGGAGCCCTTTTTTTACATCCTCAACCTCCGCCGTTTATGCAAAAGATATGAATCAAAAATTAGATTTGAACCATTATCCTACAATATCTAAGCAAAAAATCGAATCATGAAATTCACGGCCAGGTTTTTTCTTTTCCATGCTTGATTCACATTCCTTCACATTCTCGACACCTGAATCCGCCGCATCTGCCACATAAGAAACCCTAAATTAAACAAACTATCCCAATTGCTCCGATGCGAGGCCTCAAGCTAAATAACAGAGACGGAAAACTAACCTTCTTCTCTCTCCTTGCCACGGCTACTACGAGTTCTCACCATCGTGAGATAACCGCCTCCGCCGCCGTCTGTTCTCTCTCCTTCACAGATCTTAAAAGATAGATCGAGTAACAGAAAAGACGATTACATAAAAAATTTCTTGAGAAAAGATATTTAAGAATCAGATTTCAGTTTTTAAAAAAACGTAGAGAATGAACGAGGAAAAAGACGATGGAGAAAAATGGAAATAATGGGTGAACATATCTGAAAATGGTGGGCCATCACTTTTAATATTCAAAATTCAAAAGAAACGAGAAAAATTTAAACCATCTAACAAACCTAACCAGATACAATGTTGTTTTACTGAAATATCTATATCTTGTTTTGCTTTTTAAGGGATAAATGAGTCTTCAACCACACAAAAGTGTCTAAGTAGCACAATGTGCTCTAGAGTATAATAAAAACATAGAAACTGACCTGTGGTGTTAATAACTCATAGATTTTCATTCGAACAGAGATGTATTGATCCACTAGTAAAGAAGCAATCATCTCTGTATCTTCTTCTAACGAGAAGAAATCAAGAGAGCCTTCTGCTCCAGGTGAATCTCTCTAATTGTTGGACATGAGTTTTACCCCCAACAAAGCCTATATGATAATGGGCTCAGCCTATTAAAATGGAGGTCACTAGGAAACCCTAAACCTTATCTTTCTATAAATAAGGAGGCACCTCCTCCCTAGAAAGGATCTTCCTTTTGCCTCTCAACCATTTCATCTCTACATCTAAAGAGAAACATCACATTACATGCTTTCTTCTAAGCACTTGTAACCCTTTGTTGTAGAACTACGATTGGCTTGATCCCCTTTTGGGGTACGTAGGCATCCCTTCACCGGGTCCAGCCACAATCATTTAACCCATTTTTATGATGATTTCTCATAAACCTCCATACAAATTCATTGTCTGATTCCAACAAACACTTCCAGCAAATCGACCGTTTTTGGATAAAACAATTGGCGCTAGAAGGAGGGGGCCGAACCCAACGTTAAATCTGTTGCTTGGCAAAGTCGCTACTCAAGACGAATCGGTTTCTCGTGGTTACTCGGGAAGAATCACTCTCTCGCGGATACTCGGGACGAATCGCTCTCTCGAGGATACTCGACACGGTTCGTTCTCTCGCGATTACTCGGCACGGTTCGCTTTCTCGCAGTTACTCGGCACGGTTCGCTCTCTCGCGGCTACTCATGACGAATCGTTCTCTCGCGGTTACTCGACATGATTGCTCCCTCACACTTACTCGGAGCAGACTGGTCTCTAGCAGTTACCTGTTACTCGGAATGAATCGCTCTCTTGTAGTCACTTTGCTCGAGATAAGCTTGCTTCTTTTTCACCCTAAAGATAAGCTCTTTACTAAATTATCGCATCTTTTTTTTATCACTTTCAAATTAGTTTGATTGCTCGCTTATAATACGCAAGAGTGGTCATTTCTTTTGGTTTGTATTGATCTAATCTTGTAATGCTTTTTGTGAACTAGAGCGGACTACAATCGTCAAGCCAAAGGCATTGAGGTGGTCCTCATACTTTGAAAGACGAACTCAAAGTCTTTCAAAGTGGCACGAGGTTCATGGGCGAGCAACCACGAAGCATTTCACCGTCAAATCGTTGTTCGGCGAAGTCGTTACTCGACGAGGATCACCCTCTCACCGTTACTCGGCACAGCTCGATCTCTCGCGGTTACTCGGCACGACTTGATCTCTCGCCGTTACTTGGCAATGCTCATTCTCTCGCCATTACTCGGCACAGCTCGCTCTCTCGCCGTTACTTGGCAAAGCTCGTTCTCTCGCGGTCACTCGGCTCGCTCTCTCGCGGTCACTCAGATTGCTCTCTCGCGGTCACTCGGCTCACTCTTTCGCGGTCACTCGGATTGCCCTCTTACGGTCACTCGGCTCGCTCTCTCGCGGTCACTCACTCGGCGCATACCGCTCCCTCACTATCAGTCGTGACGATTCGTTTGTGACGGCTTGTTCATGGTGGTACATTCATGACGATGTTTGTGGTGACTTGTTCTTGACAGCTAGTCAACTGACACTTCCATCCATAGCGACTAACTCGGGTGGTTCAGAACACTGTTCACACAGATCGTTTACGCAACTATCCCCGAATAAGCTCCGATTGGAATCAGAAGTATGTCCATGACAGCTCATCCGAGACAGTCCACCCACGACACTTCGTTTATGACAACCTAGCCATAACAGCCTGTTCATGACAATTTGTCTACGACATGAGTATACGATGAGTCCATTATCTTATAAACCTCTTCCTAAAGTTCGTAGAGATCAACTTCATCTCTCTCAACGAACTGGGGGGGCTTACTGTTGGACATGGGTTTTACCCCCAACAAAGCATATATGATAATGGGCTCAGCCTATTAAAATGGAGGTGATATAGGCACCAAAGGGAGCCTTCTCAAACTGGTGAGATAGATGAGTGAATCCAAGAACCGGTTTGATGAGGGATGGTTTGAGATGGAGAGTTCTAGTGTTGATGTTGAATAGATGGATCCGGTTGATGAGAGACTCGTGAAGACACCAAGGGAGGATGGAAAGCACCACTTGGTCGAATAACCAACTTGATACTTCAAGGGATGAGAGATGGCGTGTTGATGGAGGATGGATCCTTGTTGCTTGTTCGTATAAACAACTCAACAATGATAAGGAGATGGATAGATGAAAGAAGACTGATTGAATCACACAATCAAGAGATGGATCGAGGTGAAACCACAAACTCTATGGAGAGGAGTTTGATAAATCACGATTTGCTTGGAGGCTGCTTCTCACAAACTCTCAAAGACTTAGGTTTAGTTGCTAGGGGCAAACTGACTCATATATTTCATAAAGGTTGAATGATACAAGACTGCTTATAGGGGCTTATATAATCGCCAATGCAGCTGTGCCCTTCTTGGGGTCTTGAAGCAAATTTATTACATGACTCAATCTTAGGACCTAAAGAAAGCAATAGGCTAAACAATGCCTTGACTCAAATCAAAATAAAACTAAAGAAAGACTTAAAACCTGCAAGGTAAATCAAGTAATATGAATAATGAAATAGACTTACCTTACTTACCTTTGCGGATGGATCTTGTGACCGTTGGAAAGAGGAGCCAAATTGATGATGTGAAGTGTTGTCGTTTGAAGGCTGATCTCTTTCTCTTGATACTCACCGTTTCACTTAAGTGGAGAGATGGTAAATAAGGAAACCAATCTCTTGCAAGGAAGAATGGACCATATAATATCATCATCTCTTGGACCAACTTGCATATCATAAGCTTCTCCTTTATTATCCTTGTTTCCGGATATAGTGAGTTGATCCATGCGTGTGGTGATGTCTTCTAGCTTAGAGTTGATGTTGCTCTTGATGAGAAGGACTTCTATAGCTTCATTGAAGCTTGCAACAACACCTCTAGTTCCTGATCTTGTTCTTGGAGCTTGTCTAAGTGTTGGAATGTTGATATCTGGTTCTATGTCCTCATCATTCTCTCCCTCTTGAGAAGGTTCTGACCTCAGAACAGTTTCATCTGCATGAAAGTAAGATAAATCTGACACATTGAAAGTAGAAGAAACATTAAACTCAACCGGCAGCTCCAATTGGTAAGCATTGTCATTGATCTTCTTCAAGACTTTGAATGGACCATCTCCTCTTGGTGAAAGCTTGGACTTCCTTTGCTTTGGAAACCTCTCGGACCTCATATGTAACCAAACCCAATCTCCTGGTTCAAATGACACCTCCTTTCTTCCCTTATCACCTTGCTTCTTGTTCCTCTCATTTTGCTTCTCTAGGTTCTCCTTAACCTTCTGGTGGATTTTCTTCATAAGCTCAGCTTTTGTCTCACCATCAGTACTCACCATTTGATCCTTTTGTGGTAGGATAGGAGAGAGATCTAAAGGAGTCATGGGTTTAAAGCCATACACAATCTCAAAAGGTGAAAGCTTAGTAGCTGAATGAGGAACTCTATTATAAGCAAATTCAATGAAAGGTAAACAATCAAGCCAATTCCTCAAGTTCTTACCAACCGTGGCTCTCAAGAGAGTGGATAGAGTGCGGTTAACAACCTCAGTTTGTCCATCAGTTTGAGGATGGCAAGTGGTAGAGAACAAGAGCTTGGTACCCAACTTCCTCCAAATGGTCCTCCAAAAGTGGCTCAAGAACTTTGTGTCCCTGTCAGAAACAATAGTTCTAGGAATACCATGAAGCTTAACCACTTCTTTAAAGAATAAATCAGCAGTTTGAGTGGCATCATTAGTCTTATTGCAAGGAATAAAATGAGCCATCTTAGAAAACCTGTCCACCACAACAAAGATGGAGTCCTTGTTCTTGATCTTTGGCAATCCTAAAACAAAATCCATGGAAATATCTACCCAGGTAGGTCAGGAATGTGTTACAAAAAAAAAAAAAAAAAAAAAAAAAAGGTAGGTCAGGAATAGGTAAAGGAATGTAAAGACCATGAGGATGTAACCTGGATTTAGCTTTGAGACAAACAATGCATCTTGCGCATAGCTTCTCAACATCTCTTCTCAAGTGTGGCCAGTAGAAGTGTTCTGCCACTATACTTAAGGTTTTGTCACGCCCAAAGTGTCCCATAAGTCCACCACCATGTGCTTCTCTCAAGATCAAGTCTCGCATGGAACCTTGTGGGATACACAACCTCTTATCTTTAAATAGAAACTCATCATGCTGATAGAAAGTTCCAAATGCTGCTTGCTTGCATTGCTTGTAGATGTCTCCAAAGTCTGGATCTTCTTGGTACTGCTCTTTGATGTGTTCAAACCCCATTACCTTGGCTTCCATCAAAGATATAAGCGCATGCCTTCTTGACAAGGCATCAGCTACAATGTTCTCCTTTCCCTTCTTGTACTTGATGATGTAAGGAAAAGATTCCACAAACTCTAGCCACCTTGCGTGCCTCTTCTTCAAGGTAGTTTGTCCTCTCAAATACTTGAGTGTCTCGTGGTCAGTGTGGATCACAAACTCCTTAGAGAGTAGATAGTGCTGCCAAGTCTCCAATGACCTCACTAGTGCATATAATTCTTTATCATAGGTTGGATAGTTGAGTGTAGCTCCATGTAACTTCTCACTGAAGAATGCTACTGGCTTTCCTCCTTGAGTCAACACTGCTCCAATACCTGTTCCTGATGCATCACATTCAATCTCAAAAGTTTTGTTAAAATCAGGTAAGACTAAAACAGGAGCATTAGTTAAACTATCTTTGAGGTTTTGAAAAGCCTCATCCTGTTCACTTCCCCATTTGAAAGCCACATCTTTCTTGATTACTGAAGTTAATGGGGCTGCTATGGTGCTGAAGTCTCGGACAAATCTTCTATAGAAGCTTGCTAGTCCATGGAAACTCCTCACATGACCTATGGTAGTTGGCGTGGGCCACTCTTGTACTGCTTTGATCTTCTCTTCATCCACCTTTAGACCCTGTGAACTAACAACAAAGCCTAGGAAAACTAGTTGATCAGTGCAAAAGGTACATTTCTTGAGATTAGCATAAAGATGCTCTTGGCGCAAGGTTTCCAAAACCTTTTCAAGATGAATAAGATGATCTTCTAAACTGTTGCTATAGACTAAGATATCATCAAAGTATACAACTACAAACTTACAGATGTACTCCCTTAGAACATGGTTCATGAGGCGCATGAAAGTGCTTGGAGCATTGGTAAGACCAAATGGCATGACTAGCCACTCATAGAGACCTCTCTTGGTCTTGAAAGCAGTCTTCCACTCATCTCCTTCTTTCATTCTTACCTGGTGATAACCACTCTTCAAATCTATCTTTGAGAAGATAGTGGCACCACTGAGTTCATCTAGCATGTCATCTAGCCGTGGGATTGGATGTCTATACTTGATGGTGATGTTGTTTATAGCTCGGCAATCAACACACATCCTCCAAGTCCCATCTTTCTTTGGCACTAGAAGAACTGGAACTGCACAAGGGCTTAGACTCTCTCTTATGTATCCCTTGTCCATCAAGTCTTGCACTTGTCTCTCCAATTCTTTGGCTTCCTCCGGATTGACTCTATAGGCTGGTCGGTTTGGCAATGGAGCTCCTGGTACTAGATCAATCTGGTGTTCTATTCCTCTTATTGGTGGTAAACCAGCAGGAATATCTTCTGGAAAGATATCAGGGAACTTCTCAAGTAGTTGCACAACTTCTGGTGGGAGTTCTTGATCTTTATAATCTGTCAAAACACCTTCCTTAAAGATCATTAGTAGCACCTGTGTTTTGTTCTCTAAAGATTTTAAAACTTTAGATGGACTAATATAGAGATTAGTCTTACTTACCTTGTTTCCTTTGCTCATATCCTTTTGCAAGTCAAAGACTTGTTGGGGAGTTAAAGGAGCTAGGTTGTGCTTGCGGTTGTTGTGAGTGAAACTATAATAGTTGGTGCGTCCATTGTGTATGGTCTCTTTGTCAAATTGCCAAGGCCTGCCAAGCAAAAGATGACCAGCTTGCATAGGAACCACATCACAAATTACCTTGTCAGCATATCGGCCTATGCTGAAAGAAACTTCCACTTGTTCACCAATCTTTAGCTCAGTTTCATCATTTAACCACTTCAATCTATAAGGTCTTGGATGCGTGGTTGTCTTGAGACCTAGCTTATCAACCAAATACTTGCTAGCAACATTAGTACATGAACCACCATCAATGATCAAGCTACATACCTTAGATTCAATGGTGCATCTTGTATGAAAGATGTTTTCCCTTTGAATGGTTTCTGGTTCGAACATGGCACTAAGTACTCTTCTTGTCACAAGTATCTCTCCCTCATCTGGATAATCAGTGATCTCTTCATCAGTAGCATCCGCTTCTGCTTCTTCTTCTTGAGTCTCATATCCTCCATCTTCTCTAAGGATCATGACTCTTTGATTAGGACAATCTCTTGCATAATGTCCCTTACCTTGGCACTTGTAGCAAGTGATGTCTCGGTTTCTAGGTGCACTAGGCTTGCTTTGGTCAGCCTTGTTGCCCTTAGATACATCAGTAGTGGAGTTCTTCTTGAACCGGCTCTCAACCTCAATGGACTTGCCTTTGTCATTTCTTTGAGCTGGTGGAGTCCAAGTGTTCTTACTTCTACTTGTAGCTGCGGTTTTGCGCTTGATGTGTTGCTCTGCTTGGATAGCAAAGTGGATTAGATCATGGAAGTGCTCATAGTTCTGTCTCTCCACCTTTCTTGTTATCCTATCTTGAAGTCCATCCAAGAATTGTGCCATCAAGGTTTCCTCAGAGTCTTGAACTTCTAAGCGGTTCCTCATAGCATCAAACTCTTCATAGTACTCCTCAACTGACTTGGATCCTTGAGTGAGCTTCCTGAACCTCTTTTGCAAGTCACGATAGTAGTAACTTGGCACATATCTTCTCCTTAGCATGGCTCTCATGTCATCCCAAAGAGCAATGGGTGCACGCCTTAGCCTTCTCCTCTCGGATAGCTCTCGATCCCACCATGTCAAGGCGGTGTCAGTGAGCTGCGCAGCAGCTAGAGAGACCTTCCTTAGCTCGGAGTAATGGTAGTAGTCAAAGATATACTCCATGCGTGTCTCCCAATCAATGTAGGCATCAGGATTAACCTTTCCAGCAAAGGTTGGTGGCGTGAGCTTCAAGTCCTTGCCTCCTTGCCATTGATCATGCTCTTGATCATGACCTCTTCCTCGGTTCCTTCCTCTATCTCTAGCATTTCTTCTAGGAGGGGGTCTTTGTTCTTCTTCTTCTAAACTCGGCATGTCACTATCCGAATCATCCTCAGCTCGGGGGTTGTCTTGTTGTTGCTGTTGTGGTTGTTGCTGACCTTGAGGGTTGTTGTTTGCTCCTTGAGCTGGATGGTTGGCTTGAGCTTGTTGTCCTTGCTCTAGGCGAGTCATCCTCTCACTAATGGACTGCATTGCAACTAGGAGTTGAGCCATAGTGGTTGCGGTATCAGCTGAAGTTGAGCTAGTATCTCCCATATCTTGTCCTGAAAGAATCTCAAGATCAAGTGAAAGATATCAAAGAAGCAAGTTCAAAGAATACAATTTGCAAAAGATGATAATACTAATGCAAAAGAAACAATTGAAACTCGGCAATGATATAAAACAATGAAAGATGGACCAACAATGATATGAATGCAACAAGAGTCTAAATATGGAAAGTTGAAACTATATGTAATGAATTCTTTTTTTTTTTTTTATAAAAATGAATATGAAATGGAAAACTCAAATAAGAAAAACTTTTTATATATTTTTTTTTTGAAAACTTTTCGGAATAAACTAAATATGGCAAACGGAGCTGGATAATAAAATGCAAAAAACTATATTAGGCAAGCTTGATATGCAATCGGAAACAACACTTTTTCTTTTGATTTTCTTTTGTAAAAACGAATCAAATAAACCAAAAACTCGATCTCTTCTCGTCTTCTTTTCGATTTATAAACTAAGAACAATGAAGAACACAACAATGGTGAAAAATCAAAACAACAGCTAAAAACAATTTTATGGGTTTTTCTTTTATAAAACTAAACGATCTAACTATAAGGAAAGAAACAACCTGATGTGGAGCGTTCAGCTCTGATACCAAAATGATATAGGCACCAAAGGGAGCCTTCTCAAACTGGTGAGATAGATGAGTGAATCCAAGAACCGGTTTGATGAGGGATGGTTTGAGATGGAGAGTTCTAGTGTTGATGTTGAATAGATGGATCCGGTTGATGAGAGACTCGTGAAGACACCAAGGGAGGATGGAAAGCACCACTTGGTCGATTAACCAACTTGATACTTCAAGGGATGAGAGATGGCGTGTTGATGGAGGATGGATCCTTGTTGCTTGTTCGTATAAACAACTCAACAATGATAAGGAGATGGATAGATGAAAGAAGACTGATTGAATCACACAATCAAGAGATGGATCGAGGTGAAACCACAAACTCTATGGAGAGGAGTTTGATAAATCACGATTTGCTTGGAGGCTGCTTCTCACAAACTCTCAAAGACTTAGGTTTAGTTGCTAGGGGCAAACTGACTCATATATTTCATAAAGGTTGAATGATACAAGACTGCTTATAGGGGCTTATATAATCGCCAATGCAGCTGTGCCCTTCTTGGGGTCTTGAAGCAAATTTATTACATGACTCAATCTTAGGACCTAAAGAAAGCAATAGGCTAAACAATGCCTTGACTCAAATCAAAATAAAACTAAAGAAAGACTTAAAACCTGCAAGGTAAATCAAGTAATATGAATAATGAAATAGACTTACCTTACTTACCTTTGCGGATGGATCTTGTGACCGTTGGAAAGAGGAGCCAAATTGATGATGTGAAGTGTTGTCGTTTGAAGGCTGATCTCTTTCTCTTGATACTCACCGTTTCACTTAAGTGGAGAGATGGTAAATAAGGAAACCAATCTCTTGCAAGGAAGAATGGACCATATAATATCATCATCTCTTGGACCAACTTGCATATCATAAGCTTCTCCTTTATTATCCTTGTTTCCGGATATAGTGAGTTGATCCATGCGTGTGGTGATGTCTTCTAGCTTAGAGTTGATGTTGCTCTTGATGAGAAGGACTTCTATAGCTTCATTGAAGCTTGCAACAACACCTCTAGTTCCTGATCTTGTTCTTGGAGCTTGTCTAAGTGTTGGAATGTTGATATCTGGTTCTATGTCCTCATCAGGAGGTCACTAGGAAACCCTAGACCTTATCTTTCTATAAATAAGGAGGCACCTCCTCCTTAGAAAGGATCTTCCTTTTGCCTCTCAACCATTTCATCTCTACATCTAAAGAGAAACATCACATTACATACTTTCTTCTAAGCACTTGTAACCCTTTGTTG
Organism: Raphanus sativus; assembly: GCF_000801105.2. Classification (NCBI taxonomy): domain Eukaryota; kingdom Viridiplantae; phylum Streptophyta; class Magnoliopsida; order Brassicales; family Brassicaceae; genus Raphanus; species Raphanus sativus. The sequence goes on along the minus strand of NC_079512.1, from coordinate 13,713,443 downwards.
TAGAACTACGATTGGCTTGATCCCCTTTTGGGGTACGTAGGCATCCCTTCACCGGGTCCAGCCACAATCATTTAACCCATTTTTATGATGATTTCTCATAAACCTCCGTACAAATTCATTGTCTGATTCCAACAAACACTTCCAGCAAATCGACCGTTTTTGGATCAAACACTAATGGACTCTGTTACCTTTGTACTTTTCGCTTTGCTTCTTTGTATGCTGATGATGATTTACTTTGTTTGAATTGTTTGCTTCGAGCTGGGGTCTTCGATTGAGAAAAGGAGTGAAAGTTTTGATTTTGATGTCAGATTAAAGCTACTACTAGGATAGTGTGATTTTTTTATCTTCAAAAATGGAAACGCTTATCTTAGCTTCTGCAGAACAAGATAGGAATCAATATTATGGGAAGAAACATAGTGATGGTTTCAACTGCAGAACGTTTCATTCTTTGCTTCCAAGGCCAAAGAGAACCTCTTTAACCAAAGGACCTCTTTGATTCCAGTAGAACCAGTCCCATTCCCATTGCTAGCAGCAGAGGCTCTCAGATCCTTCCTAGTGAGTTTGTTGACAAAAGGAGAAGCCTTTCTTACTCTGAGCTTTGGGCAGGTCCTACTTACTCCAACTCTCCTCCGCCTACTTCTCTGCCCATGCCTAACTTCTCTCTCCGCCAAAACAGGACGGTTTCTCAAGCTGCTAAGTCTCCAACCTCATGTGCTGCTGACAACCCTTTTCACACTACTGTCTCTGCCACTATGACACTCAGGAAGCAGATTAGAAACGCGACTTGATTCTTGGTTTAGCATTTAGGATGGCTAAAAAATCTAACATATACCCTGGGTGAATGCTAACTTCATGTGGCCGATACTTGTGTATTAGCATTTCCTCTTTGCCCTTCTTTGTATAGTTTCTCTTTTAGAGTCGTCTCTTTCCCTTTGGTTTCTTTCCTTAAATGGGGTTAGTTAGCAACTAGGTTCCTGTGTCTTTTCTTCCAAGCTACAACATCTTTTGGTGGTCTTTAATCTTACCTTCCTCTTTTGTCTCCCTCCTTGTTCATATCTTTTCTTTTCATTCCTTTGTGTCCTCCAGCCTTAAAAGATGTAAATCCTTGCTACTTGTGTTTACTGGTCTTCCTCTTCAGCCCTTTCCTGATTTTGTTTTGTAAAAGGAAGAAGGGAACAGGAAGCTCTTTCTTGTGACCAACCCCTCTTTGACTCTCTCTATTCTACTGGTAAAGATAATGTTTCTTCTGGCGATACTTGTTCTGAAGACAAAGACATTCCTCAGGTTCTTCTTGATACCAGTCTTACCTAGACTACTTTAAAAGTTTCCTTGGAGTTTCGTGATCCCCCTTAATCTGCTCACCAGGTAAATTTTTTGCAGCTCATTTAACTCTCCCATCTTGTGAATATCTGAGTGTGTAGCTTCTTCATGACTTTGTAACAGGGGACCTATAGAAGCTGCTGGTCCGCTCTGCTGTTGATACTTTCATCCTAGTTCCTTTGTCTTTACTATCTTTTGGTTTTCTTGTACTGGTTATGCAGTGACGAGTGTTGTCTCAGTATTTCGACCTCTGTTTGTGTGAAGCTTTACACAAACACATATGTTTCTCTTTGTCTTTTGTGTGGTTTGTAGCAGCGTTGTATACGTTTTGGTATCTTGTTTTTGAGTTTTAATGGTGAAGGAGATGTCCCTTGTTCCCTATAATTATTATTATCAGAGATCATCACTGATTATGGAGATTTTTGATGAATTCATGGATCTAAACGTAGAAGTAAACAAGAAGGAGGAAATACTTGGTTCAGACTTGCAGAAACTAGAGAAACCATTTTCTGTTTTCTGCGTTCTATTAACAACATATGAACCATAACTAGAATATATACAAAAGACAGACACACACTTTCATAGTATAACATTTTCTAGAGATCAAGAAAATTTTAATCATCTATCTCTGTAAAGCTCTAAATATAGTAAGAAGAGATAAGAATAGATTGATGATGTCCAGGTAGAGAGAAACCGCTGCCCATATATACTCATCATATGTGTATCTTTTGATCAGATTGTCTGTATCATAGACTATGTACCCGCAGAATATTACGGATGCCAAGCAACCATAGATCATCACCAATGTCCTCCCTAACGGGAAAAATACCTGCATAACATAAATCAAAGGCCCAGTGATGCAATCCAAGGCTACCACATATCATAGGTTAAAACTAAATAGGCCTAATGCGTGAGGTGCAAGTTTCTTACTTGTAGCTGAAAATACTACCAAAACCACCAAATGATTTAAGCTGAACCTCTAACGAAACAATCAAAAGTTTTTACCTTCCAAGTAGACTAAAAACGCTACTATATTTCACACTAGCTAAGCCTAAAACTATCACTCTCTGTTATGCGTGGGGCCTTACTTGTATCATGCCAAAGACAATGAGGACGATGAGAGCACCGAACAAGAATGGTCCGAGGAAGTTGAAGTCATGTCCTCTCTTAGCAGCCCAGAAGGTGTACACGGTGAGGGAAAGCACCACAACCGTTGTCAAAATCGCCGACTCTAGAATCACTTTCCCTGTTCCAAAAAAAAAAAAAAAAGCAAAAGTTCTCGTTTTGGATTTTCTTAGCAAAGCGGTGTGTGAAAGGAATTAAACACTCATGTGGTCCTGCCCGAAAAAAAATGATCTGAGATACTCCTACCACAAACTGACCGGATTTGAAATTAAATATATTTTTAATTAAATCAGAAAAATTATTAAAAGACCACAGATCCAACAGAAATTTGCATAATTACAACCAAGCCAGATGCAATTCGCGGACCATCCAGACCTGATCCATGAAATTCAGATATCTTTCTCCATAATTTCCGAAACCTTTGTAAGAATTGATGTAATTGTCAATATTGGTGAAACTGTACATCGTAATTAATCTTCAACAAACATACACACAAATTATTCTAAATTGAACTAAATTGCACTTTTAGATTTAGAAAGTTTTATTATGTTATTATTTGGACACAATTGTTGTTATTGACATATTTATTGATTTTGAAATAAAAAATAGTTTATATAAATAGAGTTGGGTCAAAATGTGAAGAGTCAGTTACAGAAATTTAATAATTATAACTATGTATAAGTAGGTGAAACTCTGGGATTTATATTGTCTAACTATACATTACATTATCTGAAAATTAGTAAAAGTAGGCATTACATTATCCGAAACTTAGTAAAAGTAGATAAAACTACATGCCATAACTAGAGAAACTAATCTTCAATTGGCCAGTGGGCAGCGGTAATGTGAATTTTATGGCAGAAGTCCCAAACTGGACATTGCCAAAAACAACGATCGCATATCCACTGTGTTCTTGATCCATCTAAGGAGACTACAAACACCGGTTCTTCTACTGCGGAGCACAGGCAATCCTTTGAGACGGACCAAGGCTTTATTCTTTGCAGTAGAGACGTAAACACCTCAGATTTTTCATAACCCCAATGGGCTGAGCATATATTATTCCTGATCATGTAATACAGCCGATCAGCAAATTCACGAGTGAAGTTAGGATAGTTGTGAACCAACCCTCCATCATCAACACTAAACGCTAAGTTGAGCATTCCATCTACATACTTAGCCAACAACAATCCTCACTCAGCATCAAGATGAATTTTCTCTCTTCCTTGATCAAGTAAATGGAGGTAGAAGTACTCATACATACCGCGGAAGTAGATGGCCTCTGGATTACCGGCTTGGTAGCACATAAGTCGGAATTTTCTTACAGCATTAACCTCATAAATCCAATCATTGAAGTGAATGAGATCAGCAGATCGGTAGAAGTAGTCATCTCTGCCGATTTGATTAAACCCGGAGAAAGCAATTCTAGCACTACCGAAGTCCCGGATGTGACGTGTTGCTACCTTTGAGAGAATCTTATGGAGAATGGAAGGAGGGAGAGAAGCCAATTTCGACATGGAGGAGTGTGGAGAGATATTCGAGATAATTCGATATTCGTTTAGTCGAGTAAATGCAAAAGATTAACGTTTTTGGACAAGTGATAAACCTATTTATAATGGGGATGATCCTCTTACAGATAAGATTGTATTTACTATCACACTTAAGAGTGATTTAATAGACGTCTATAGAAGACGAGAAGACACGACTTCTCACTGCAAGAACAGGCGCATGGGTTGAAAAACGAACATGCAATAAAGAAGAGATATTCTGTGAATAATTTAGTGAAACTCACTGAGTGAGTTATTTTAATAACTGTCATTTCATGATTTATTTGCATTTAATCACCATAGATAGCGTGTCCCTTTGATATTTTCAAACATATTTTCAAACCGTCACGACTTCTCAAGCACGCTTCTGACTCGAATAGTATCTATAGGCTTTGGAACTATGTATAACTCTATATATTTAAGTGAAACTAACTAATTTCGATTGTCTAAATTTATGAAACTAACCAAAATTTCAGAATTTAGATAGTCTAAATTTATGAAACTATGTATATCTAGATATTATATTGTTTTATTTTGCAAACAAATAGAAAAAATATAATTAATGATATCGAAAATCCTGTAATTAATGATATTCCAAACCTCATGTAATTAATGATATTGAAAAAGTCTCTTATAATCATTACACTTGCGACTCTACACTTGCATTGAAACGCCACGAAACCATCATCTCATTGCATTTAAACTCCACCAAAGTAACTTACTTCAGTCACCAAAAAGAAAAGAACCGATTCATCATCTCATCTCTTCTATCATCTCTTCTCTCATCTCTACTCCATCTCTCTACAAACAACTCCAAGGTGACACACTACAACAAGCTTTCCGAGGTTTGTTATAACCCCAAGCTCAGGGCTTGGCGTTTCAGAGTCAAAATACACAGGGTCTACCCTGTCTATTTAATCTCCTATCTTACCTCCATACCTTTCTATACCTATATCTTCGCAGATGAAGATGTAAGTGTTATCATCACCTCTCAAGTTTGTCATTCATAACATCACCTATCTTACCGACAGTGATCCTTGTACTTTATTTATTAATATAGGGGTCCAAGATGGAGATGAGCGTTTATGGGGGGGATAATGATAAGTTTAGAGGCTTCGAGGAGAAAGAGGGAATGTGGGTGGAAATCTTTCGGGTACAAGTTGGACATTCCTGTGGAGGTTTCCAGGCAACTAAGTCTCGGTTCAAACTAACTGCTACGCCCGACACAGAAGTCCGCAAAATCGAGCCTCTGAACAATCGGCTCTTTATGGAGTTCATGAACATCCATGCAATCCCTCACTTGTCCTACAGGGAACAAAACTATCCCATAGGTATGAGTTCTGCTAACATATGTAGATCTTGGTAATCGCAACATTGTTTAGTTGAGTAACTATGTAGATGTAAGTGAAACTAAGTGAAACGAACATTGTTTAGTTGAGTAACTATGTAGATGTAAGTGAAACTAAGTGAAACGAACTGATTTAGTTGAGTAACACTTATATGGTAGATACAATGGGAGTGGTCTTCGATACGCAAGCCCATTTTGATGACCCTACAAGACCAAGGATGGTGTTCTACATAAGGGACAACATGTAAGTAGAAAGTAACATATTATCCAAGATAAATTTATCTATATTGTAACTGACACACCTTCTCTCAATAATGACAGTCAGATCAAATGTGTGATGACTGGCAAGCAGGTCTATGCCTTCTGGGATGGTCTTAAAAACAAGAGAGGACAGGTGATTGTAGACCTTAAGATGTGGAGGGTCTGCTATTGTTGGAGTAAGTGTAGTTTCTGTGTCTACTTTTAAATGTAATAGTTGAGTTAAACGTTTACTAAAGTCATTATTTATACATATATTATTGGTCCTACTGATCTATGGCTTGAGACCGCAGATGGACTGTCGGACTTCAGGTTCAATCCGCGTTTGTCCGAGGTTGAGTACTTCAGGCAGTCTCTAATAAACAGCGACCCTTATGTTTATAAATATGGGGTTAAAGGTCTTGTGTAAATCTTGTATTAACTTCTGGTTTCTCTTAAAAAATTGTATTAACTTCTGGTTTCACTTAACTTTCACTTAAGTTTCACTTAATCAATTGTTCCAACTTCTAGTTTCACTTACGTTTCACTTAATCAATTGTTCCAACTTCTGGTTTCACTTAAGTTTCACTTAATCAATTGTTCCAACTTCTAGTTTCACTTACGTTTCACTTAAGTTTCACTTAAGCAATTGTTCGGATTTTCGTATAAATAGGTCATAGTTTGTGTTAGTTTCACTTTTTCAATGGTCTGACATCGTAAAAATAATAGAAACTTTATCCAACTTCGCAGAACTAAGGAGAAAATACATAGTTACTTGTACATCATAATACCGGCTACAACTACAACTACGACACTGATGCCGACAATAGCAGGGACACAACCTCCTGATATCTTAGGCATTAATGTCGGACGTTCGCTCCTTATTGTTGCCTTGAGCAATATAACTTCTTCTTCTAGGATTCGAACTTGGTTGTGCAACTGTCGAATCTCATCGGTGAAAGCTTCATCTACCCATTTGAAGACGTGGTCGTCGTTCTCCAGCTACAACATTAGATCGAATACTCCATTAGATCCCACAACATTATGTAAAAATGAAAAAAACGTGAAGCTTAAGAGACACCGATAATACCCTAAGTGAAGCCGCATAGAGACACCGATAATACCGGCCGTATGGATTTGGCCGGGATTTGGATATTAGCTCGACGATTCTCTCCCCGCACGAACAATTTCTAGGTATTCCCCCAGATCTTGCTCGTCCCAGACCACTGGTAATGGTAATATCTCCAGTCGTGGACGATAAAGCGGCCGTTATTGGGTTGGACATTATCTTATCTGACGGAGAGGGAATCAGAGGGAAAAGAGACGATTATTCGATTGAGCAGAAGAGAGATTGAAGAGAGAGAAAATTGAGGATAGAAATGGGGAAAATATAAAAAAGGTCTTTAATACGATTTTGGGATTTTAGCAAATTGGGAAGAGGGAAATTCAAAATTCGCAGAGCTGGGCGGGAAAATTATCACAGGGTTTTTCGTGGTCTAAGTTTCACCAAGTACTCAGTTTTACATAAAGCATCAAAGTTGTACATTTTAATTATTTCCATTTATCTTGGTTATACTCTGCTTTGATTAATGATTTTATGGTTATACCAATGCAATTATGTTTCCTATGTTCATTTCTCATACGATCATGTAAACATAAACTTGATTTCGTGTCATAGAGAGTTATCAAATTTAACAAGGTCAGTTTTAGCGATAAAGTTATGATAACACATTGTATTTCTTATATGATTGCTACAGATGGAATTTTAATAATTCCGATTAAATCATAATTAACATATCAGTAATATTAAATTACAGTCTTATTACCTCCATGACTTATAAAATTCAAAAGTTTAAAATTTTGAATCATATTACTCAGTTTACCTATCGTAGTTATACCAGTAAAGAAAACAAGTTTCACTTAGTCATACAACACACAAATATATAAAATTCCGAGTCAACTCCACGATCCCATGCGATAAAAACACCAAAACTGAAAGTGCTTACAACCTAATCCACATCAAAACTGAAACACCGAAACAAAAGGTTTACAACCTACTCTTCTTCTGTTTCTGGTGGGGATGTTCATCGTGTAAATCAGTGCCCACATTCTCTTCTTCCCCATACCACTCTCACGCTCACAAAATTTCCTACTACAAGAGCTCTCTCCAACTCTCGACAGTTTCTCGGTTATTTGAACTATTTGCAATTCTTCGATGTCCTCCACATGCAAAATACTTCTTCTTTGCTCTCTATCCACTGATGTTAGATAAACATACACATCTTCATCATCAAAAATATACGATTGCCTCTTAGGTTCCACTACCAATGGAATGTAACCCAAATTGAGCCTCTTCGTAAATGGATCTATTCTCATCTTCCTGCATATCCTCTCCTTCAACAACGAATAAGTGATCTCCTCCAACGATGATGTCTTAAAGGATATAGCATACAAACGAGCATCGGCTGGAATCCATTCATAATCATGTCCATCTTTCGAATAATGCCCATCATAATCAAAGTGTATGTTTTTCGAAAAAGTACACATTGTCTGCGATAAAAAAATTAACCCCTTGGTTACATAGTTATACCATTAAAGTTATACTTGGTTATTCAGTTATACCGTTAAAGTTTTACTTGGTTACACAGTTATACCGTTAAAGTTATCCTTCGTTATACCATGTTACACAGCTGTGTCAGTAATCAATTAGTAATCACTGAACGTCTAATCTTCTTTGATTGAATCGTCCTTTCATTCCCGACATTCAATCAGAGTATTCATTCAATCATTCCTCTCCGATCCTCGATTAGTTTACCCAAAAGAATAAGAATTTTTCATTTACAACTACCAAAATTTCGAGTCGAGTCTTCAATTCAAAACCAAATTGTAATCAACTTTGATTCCCGACATTCAATTATACAGTTGTTGATTATCGAATTCCCTAATAAACAGACCATTCAAACTTTCCGATCATCGACTAGTTCATACACAAATACGAAATCTACTATCTAATCAGAATCCCTGCGAATAATGAGTTCGTCTATGGTGGATTCTATACATTGGTCTTAACGACGATTTGAGATACATACCCTGTAAATGATCCAGCATCCAAGCGACGAGATCGCAATTCGATGATAGCGAGGAAGAATAAGGACGGAGGAGTGGAGAAGAAGACTCGACGACGACTGAACGCCGATTGAGTAGTTCCTCCCGATGATTATCGGAGGGAGGAGGAGGAGAGAGAAGAGAGAGAATTTGAGTTATGAATGTATTATATTCATTAAATCGGTCAGGGGTATTTTCGAAATCAACCACACTCTCCAAGAGTATCAGATCACGTAAGAGTATGCCAGATCACGTGAGAGTATGCCAGATCACGTGAGAGTATGCCAGATCACTTTTTGCTAAATTAAAAGTACCTAAGCACTTTACTCGTGTGAAAGAAACAAGGATCCTGGTTCAGGAGGAGGTGACACATGGTGACCGGAGAATAAGCATAAACTGTCACAAGGATGGATAGTTTCTACATTTCTAAGATTGGCTTTGTGTTGTAAAGGGAACAAACTATGTTCAGGTTTTTTGGATTATTTTGTTTAATAAAATCATCAAACTTGTACAACAATATTTCCAAATTTGACAA